>NC_134532.1:68345839-68646315 GCF_050624435.1 Tenrec ecaudatus
TTTTATGTAGTGTTTACTACACGAAAGCTACTCTTACAGGTGTTTAACATATATGACATTCCCCACATATGGCATACCTAAAATGACACACATAATATGTGGTTCTGTTTGCACAAAATACGATACAAACTCTCAAGTGATTTTTAAAGCAACCCTATGAGGTTGGTTGTACAATTTTTATGTTATGCATAAGTAAACTAAATCACACAGTGTGTCACTTGACAAATTCATGTAGCTAATCAACATCAGTGTCTGGGTTCAAACCAAGGTAGTCTGGCTCAAGGACCCATGCTGATAACCACTACCCTACAGAGGAGTTCCCTTAGCAGAGAAATAGGAGAAGGACAGAGACGTGCAAGAAACCGAATGTTCTGACGATCACAAGCAGCTCAGCATTACCGTATGTAAAGAAGATGAGGATGAAAACCTAACTAGGATCGAGAATGTCATACAAGAGTTTAGACGTCATTCTGTTGATCATGGGAGCTGCTGGAGAAGTTAGAGCTGGAGAGGACCATGGTAGCATTTTCTTATTCGGAAAAACAAACTGGAAGGAACTGAAAGGTGGAAAAGGGAAAGACAACAGGACATCTATAGAGGTATTCTACACAGAGCCAATACGTAATGTGGAGGAATAGAACCAGGACATATACCAGGACAGTTGAGTTTCTTGTCTTTTATGCCCTTAAAATTATTCTCTGAATTTCTTATGTTCTGCTTTTATTCCTCAGAACTAAGTATCCCACACGATTCCTTCATCCTTAGTTTCCAGATATCTATGGAAATGGGAGAGAATTGTAGAGGGTCAGAGAAAGGGCAAGAAGATATTTATTCGTTCTGACAGTGCAGCAGCTTCAGCAACACCTGCATCTCCTTCCTCCCTCCATTATTGAATCTCCTACTCAGTGCCCTCCACCAAGTTTATAGTTCTTATTCAAAGATCCCTGCTCCTGATTCCTGGCCGTGTCACCTTTCAGCCCTAGAGGTGGTAATAACTTGCTGCTGTTGCGGAACTGTAGGTTGTCTGATAATCTTTTTTCAATTGTAACTTAAGTCCGGATTTGCATTTGGATCATTAATGTTTATTCTAGTCTAAACCACTACCCAAACCCCACCCCCACCCCCATCAGCTCACCCCTCCATAGATTCTTGATTATACTTCTCCCTCCTGTGGATGACTGTGTTAGTCCAGGTTTACTAGAGAAACAAATTCATAGACACTCATATTTCTATAAGACAGAGCTTTATATACAAGAGCAATTGAATATTGAGAAAACATCCTAGCCCAGACCAAATCAAATCCCCAAGTCTGATATTAGCCCGTATGTCTGATGCCAATCTATAAATTCCTCTTCAGACTCATGAAACACATGTAACGATGCCGAATGCAGGAAGATCACAGACCAGTGGGTGGATAGTCTTGTGGATCCAGAGATGGTAGAAGCATCTCAGTGTTGGCGTGGATGTCCACATGGTTCCTCCAGCTCCAGGGCCTCTAGTGTAGCTCCATGTGTCTTGTCATCAGGAAGACCAAGCAGAGAGTGAGTGTATCCTGCCTCCAGCGAGCTATTTATCACCTTAGCACCTCCAAATGAGGTCATCAGCTGATTGACAGACTAAACTCCACCCTTTCACTCTTCCACAATGACTATTTTCCATGTCACCTGAGTCAATACCCATCAACTCCACATTCCATTGCTTTATCCTCCTTCCCTTGCCCTTCCCTTTTGGCAAACTCCAAAGTCTGTTTTGGGGAAGAAAGTCTTTTATTGTGTTGTTTTTTGTTGTTGTTCCCCCGCTTCCACCTTATAACATTGGTCTCATATAATATTTGTCATGTTGTGAGTGGCTAATTTCACTCAATACTACTGTGTTAGGCTGGGATGCTTAGCAAAACAAACAAAAAATATATAAATTTCACTCAATATTAATGTGTTAGGCTGGGATGCTTAGCAAAACAAACAAAAAATATATATATATATACATACATATATATGAAAGAACTTTATATCAAGACATAATTTTATATTAAGAAGGCATCCCAGCCTAGTCCAACTCAAGTCTACAGGCTGAGGTAGTTAATTTATTGTGCCAACCTGGCCAATAAACACACGTGGGGTAAATTGGGATAAATGGCTCAGTGAGCCTCGCCTTTCAAGTTTTCGAGTCTCTTGATTTGGTGCAGCTGCCTTAGCCAGTTCCCTGCTTCACCTGGCAAGGGTCACTTCCTTCAAGAAATCCCCAAGGAGAAGCTGCATGGACCTAACCCGGGTGCTTACACATTCACTGACTCAACTTTCCTCCCGCAGTCGGCGTCATTGTGTATGTTTTGTGAGATGGAGGAGGACTTTGTGGATTGGTGTTAGATATATGGGCTAATGTTAGACTTGTGGGCTTGGGCAGCACTGGGTTGGGATGTTTTCTTAATGCGCACTTACCCTTTATATAAAACTCTCTCTTATACATATGCGTTTCTGTGGATTTGTTTCTCTAAGGTTCCCAGACTGACACAAGGGCTGATGTTAGCTGGGTCCCTCTTCAAGTCACACAGCTGCACAACGACATAGAAAGGGGACGTGAAAAGCAGTGATATCACAGGCCAGCGGGTGCGGTTTCCAGAATCTAAGGCTGTGGGAACACAGCAGGGTTCCAACAGCTCAGAGGTTGGGTGAGATTCCCACCTGGGGTCAACCCAGGAGGTGGACAGAGTCCCAGAAAGAATGAAAGTGAAAGGTAAAGAAAAGGATTTTTTCCCGTCTTTGCTATAGGAAAGGCTAGCCCCCAAGGAATCATCATTACACTATTACCTAATTGATAGGTTTGGTCTCTATCCCTTTACTTTCACACAGGATCAAGTTGACATAAAATCTAACTGCCACAATCATGTCATCCAGGTATATCTATGCCATGAGGTTTCGTTGTTGTTTATTTTGGTGATACATGGTGATTCATGGTGTGTTTGTAGCAGTGTCTCTTCATCTGGTCTTATAATGAGGGGAATTTAGGTTGTTTCCATTTTCTTGTTATTGTGAATAGTGCTGTAATGAGCATGGGTATACATATGACTATTTCAGCAATGACGTTCACATCTGTAGGTAAATACCCAGCAGAGGGATTACTGGATTGGATGACATTTCTATATTGAGTTGGTTGAGATAGTGCCATATCACCTTCCACAGGAGTTGTACACATTTATCGTCCCACCAATAGTGTATGAAGGTTCCATTTGTTCTTTTCTATTTCTTTGAACTTGACTGGCATTGCCAGTATAGTGTGGTATGTCATCATTGCTTTGATTTCATCTCCTAGATGACTAGTGATCATGAGCATTTCTTCATATGTTTGTTAACCATTTGGACATTGCCTTTGGTGAATTGTCTGGTCATGTCCTTTACCCATGTTTTATTTAGGCTTTCCTTATTTTCTTATTGAGATATCACAGTTTTCGACAGATTTTAGACATTAGACTATTGTTCATTGTATCATTGCCTATCTCTCCCACTCGGTGGGTTTTTACTCTTGAGTATATTTTTATTTTAATTTTTAATAGACTTACTGAAATAAAATTCACATATCATACACTTCCATAGTTCAGTTGTATTTAAAAAGAATTGTATGCACATCACCATAATCAATTTCCCAGTATATTCTATTAAGCAAAGAAGGCATGGATGTATGGACACAAAAATTGATGTAATGGCTTGTTGGAGATACTGTGGGAGAGGTTGGGGGAATGCAAGGGTGCACTGGTACTGATTATAGTGATGTATTCACTAAGTATTTTGTTGCACAAGAGTGTCTATTTTTAGCAGGTCACAGTTAACTATTTTGTTGTCTAATATGTGAGTTTCCTTTTATGTGGTTAACAGTGTATCTCTGTTCGACAATAGGGCACAGGCTAGTCCTTGTTTTCTCATTGATGATCTTCATAACTCTGGGATTTACATGTTGGTCTTTGATCCATTTGAGTTTGGTTTTGTACAGGGAACATGATGTGGGCCCTGTTGAATTTTTTCTATTCGTGGAAATCCAGTTTTACAGCACCACTGATGAAAGAGACCATCTCTTCTCATTTATCAAAGATCAGTTGTCTGTTGGTGGATGGATTTATTTCTGAGTTCTCTGTTCTGTTCCACCTGTCTATCTAGCATCATGCCAGTACCAGCCTTTTGTTAATTACCATAGCTGTGTAATAGGTTTGAGATCAGAAAATGAGAAATCTCCTACTTTTTTTTTTCTTCTTAAAAACTTTGCTTATCCTGGGTCTCTTTCCACTCCATATTAATTTAGTAATTAGATTTTATATTTATATAAAGAATTAAGTTGGGATCTGGATTGGAATTGTATTGCATTGATAGATTTCTTTGGATAATGATATTTTTATAATATTCAGCATTCATATCCAGGAACATGGAATATTCTTCTATTTATATGGCTCTCTTTTGGTTTCTTGTAGTGGTGTCCTGTAGTTATCTTTGTACAAATCATTTTTTTCTCAAGATAAGTTATTTGTAAATATTTCATCTTTTGTTTGACTGTTGTATTGATTTCTTATTTTAGCACTCTGGTCATTAGTATAAAGAATTTGGGGTGATGTGTGTATATTAATATTGCATCCTGCTGCATGGTGCCCAAATAGACTGGACTGGAAAACACTCCTAAAGGCCAACAAGCAGTCCTTGAACTAACTACAAACTTTTTTCCTTGTTTTGTTTTGTTGTCATTAGTTTGTTGTTGGTTTGTTGTATATTGTTGCTTGGTTTTTCTCTGTCTTCTTTTGGTGCATGTTATTATCTTTGCAGGTCTGTCTAAATAAGATAGGCTGGTTGAACAACCTGGTGGAGAAAACAACAGGACAGACAGTTCCGGGGGAAAATGGGAAAGGGGGAAGTGGGGGTAAAGGTAGTGGTGTTAACAAACCCAGGGACAAGGGAACAACAAGTGATCCAAATCAGTGGTGAAGAGGGTGTGAGCATCCGGGTAGGGCATGGTCAAGGGTGATGTAACCAAGAGGAATTGCTGAAACCCTGGTGGGGACTGAGCATGATAGTGGGACAGGAGAAAAGTCAAAGGAAATAGAAGAAAGAACTGGGAGGCAAAGGGCATTTATAGAGGTCTATATAAAGACATGTACATATGCAAATATATTTATATATGAGGGTGGGGAAATAGATCTATGTGCATATATTTATAGGTTTAGTATTAAGGTAGCAGAAGGACATTCGGCCTCCAATCAAGTACTCCCTCAATGCAAGAATACTTTCTTCTATTAAATTGGCATTCTATGATGCTCACCTTCCTGACACACTCACTGAAGACAAAGTGGGGGGATAAGCAAATGTGGTGAAGAAAGCTGATGGTGCCCGACTATTAAAAGATATAGCATCTGGGGTATTAAAGACTTGAAGGTAAACAATCGACCATCTAGCTCAGAAGCAACAAAGCCCACATGGAAGAAACACACCAGCCTGTGTGATCATAAGGTGCTGAAGGGATCAGTTATCAGGCATCAAAGAACAAAAAATCATATCATTGTGTGCTCACCTCCATGATATGATCACTGAAGACAAATGGGTGCATAAGCAAATGTGGCGAAGAAAGCTGCTGGTGCCAAGCTATCAAAAGATACAGCGTCTGGGGTCTTAAAGGATTGAAGGTAAACAAGAAGCCATCTAGCTCAGAAGCAACAAAGCCCACATGGAAGAAGCACACCAGCCTGTGCAATCACGAGGTGTTGAAGAGATCAGGTATCATGCATCATCAGAACAAAAAATCTTATCATAGTGAATGAGGGGGGGAATTCAGAGTGGAGACCCAAAGCTCATTTATAGGCCACTGGACATTCCCTTACAGAAGGGTCTCGGGGAGGAGACGAGCCAGTTAGGGTGCAATGTAGTAACTATTAAGCATACAACTTTCCTCTAGTTACTAAATGCTCACAGCCCCTTCCCACCCCCGCCCACTGTCAAGATTCCAATTCTACCTTGCAAGTCTGGCTAGACCAGAGGATGCACACTGGTACAGATAGGAACTGGAAACACAGGGAATCCAGGGCAGATGATCCCTTCCCTTCCGGACCAGTGGTGTGAGTGGCAATACTAGGAGGGTAGAGGGAGGGTGGGTTGGAAAAGGGGAACCAATTACAAGGATCTCCATGTGACCTCCTCTCTGGGGGACATATAACAGAAAACTGGATGAAGGGAGACATCGGACAGGGCAAGATATGATAAAATAATAATTTATAAATTATCAATGGTTGAGGAAGAGGGGAGTGTGGAGGGAGGAGAAAAATGAGAGCAAATGATGAGGGCAATGAATGTAAAAATGTGCTTTACACAATTGATGTATGGATTGTGATAAGAGTTATGTGAGCCCCTAATGAAATGATTAATAAAAGTATTGCATCCTGCCACATTGCCACATCTTTCAATTATTTACAGTAAATTTTGCAAGTCTTTGGGATTTTCTAAGTATAAAATCATTTCATATGCAAGTAATGATAGTTTCATTTATTTTTGCCAGTCTGTGTTCTTTTTGTTTCTTTTTGCCATCTAATAGCTTTAGCTAAAACATGTAGCACAATATTAGATAAGAAAAAAATCATATTTAACAGGAATACTTACTTGTTATTGTCAAATGTGTTTTCAGAGCTTGATAATATAATCATTCAGTTCTTATTTTTTCTTTTGTTTATGTGGTAGATTATATTGATTATTTTTCTAATGTTGAACCATCCTTGCATGCTTGATATTATTCAAACTTGACCATGGTGTATTATTTTACTGACATATTGTTGGATTCTCTTGATCAGTATTTTGTTGAGAACTTTTGCATCTATGTTTATGAGGAATTTTGGTCTGTGGTTTTCTATCTTATTAGTGTCTTCACCTGCTTTGGTTATCAGAATTATGCTCACTTCATAAAGTAAATTTTGGAGTTTGCTATCCTCTTCTTTATTTTGGAATAGTTCATGCAGATTGGTGTCAATTCTTCTCTGAATGATTGCACAATTCTATGATAAATCTATCAGGCCCTTGCTTTTTTGTTGTAAGACTTTCAAAGATCTGATCTATTTATTTTTTGTTATCAATTTGTTGAGATTTTTCCATCAGTATCTGTTATTTTGGGTATATTATCAGCTTATGAAATATATTTCATCTAGGTTTGAAAATTTATTGAATATAATCTTTGATTTATTGATACAAATTTATTGATACAAATCTTTCATTTGTATCTGTTGTGATGTCACCTCTTTAATCCTTTATTTTTAATATTTGCATCGTCTCTGTCTTTGTTAAATTTGCCAGTGGTTTAACAGTTTGGTAATTCTTTCAAAAAACAAGTTCTTCCTGATTTTTTCCTAATTTATTAATCGCTTTTTCTGCTCTAGTTTTTAATGGTTTCTTTCCTCCTGGGGACTGAAGGTGTAGTTTGTTGCTTTTGTTTTAGTTATTAAAGATGTTAAGTTAAGGTGTTGGTTTTGGTTCACTCTTTTTCATATGTGTCTTTATTGCAATAAATTGTCTTTTGAGTACTGCTTTTGCTGTGCTCCAAGGGTTTTGATATGTTGTGCTTTTTTATCACTTGTTCCAAGAATTTTCCCCTCTTATTTCATTTATCATTTTCATCAATTACCCAATAGTTTTTAAACAGTGTATTTTTCAGTTACCATGTATTTGTATTTTGACCTTGCTCTTCCTATTGTTGATTTCTAATTTTACAGTATTGCTTTCTGAGATAATGGAGTGTAAAATCTCTATAGTTTTGAATTTATTAAGACTTGGTTTGTATCCAAGCATATGGTCTATAGTGTGCACTGGATAAGAATGGACAGTGTGATATTGTTCGATAAAGTCCTCCATTTTTGTCGAGGAGATCTTGTTTAATTGTGTTGTTTAGTTCTTCTGTATCTTTTTGTTGAGTTTTTTTCCCCAATGATCTGTCCTTCCTCATGAGTGGTATATTAAAGTTTACTGCTATTATTGTTCTGTTGTCTGTTTCTCCAATACTATAGGAGTTTGATTCACAGATGGCGAGAGTGCTTCGCTGGGTGTCTATATGTTCATCAGAATGATGTCTTCTAGTTGTATTTTCTCTTTAATTATTGTGTACCGCCTGTCTTTATCTCTCAAGAATGATTTTGTCTTAATGTCTATTTTACCATAGATTCATATCACACTCTGCCTTTTTTGGTTGCCATTAGCTTGATGGTTCCCACCCCTGCCCCCCATCTTTTTGGTTTTTTAGTTTATTTTTGTCTTTGTGTTGATGGTGTATTTCTTTGAAGCAGTATATTGATTTCTTATTCAGTCTACTTCTCTGGTTTGTGACTGGTGTGCTTAACACATTAACATTTGCTGTTGATTTTGATATGTGTGTTTTGTTGCTGTCAGTTTGTTGTGTACTTTGTGGTGTTATTAGTTTCTTGGTTCTCCCTATATTTGTATATTGTTTTGAATACTATTTTTTAAATGTTGATTTCTGGGTGGTGTCCCCTTTTATGTGGATCTCAGGTTTGTCTGCTGTTGTGGTTAATTATCTGTCTAAAGTATTTCCCTTAGTATTTCTTGTAATGCTGCACTTGTGTTTACCAATTCCTTTGATTTCACCTTGCTTGAAAATATTCTTACTGTCTCTCATCTTTAAGGGATTATTTTGCTGTATATAAGAATCTTGGTTAATGGGTTTTATGCTTATTCTTTTAGGATTTTAAATATGTAATTCCACTATATTCTTGCCTGCATGGTTTCTGCT
Source organism: Tenrec ecaudatus (assembly GCF_050624435.1). Classification (NCBI taxonomy): domain Eukaryota; kingdom Metazoa; phylum Chordata; class Mammalia; order Afrosoricida; family Tenrecidae; genus Tenrec; species Tenrec ecaudatus. Next base: position 68,354,594 of record NC_134532.1, read on the forward strand.
GAAAAACATATCTTGTTATTATTGGTTTTCTGTTCTCTTTTCCCTAACTGCTCTTGGGAGTCTGTTTCTTCTTGATATTGGAAAGTTAGAGTATGATATGTCTCAATGCTTTTCAGCTGGTTCTCCCCTCTTTGGGGTTCTCTCGGTTTTCTGGATCGTTATTGTATCCTCTTTCTGCTGTTAGGGAAATTGACTTCCAGGATTCCTTGTATTATTTTGTGTGTGGGTTTATGTTGGTAGTTGTTTCTTCTTGTTCTGATGTCCCCTTGAGGCATTGTTCTTCTTCATAGTGTTCCACGTAATACTTAGGGTTTCTTTGTGTCCATTTGCTCTTTTGTTGTTGTTCTTCTTCTCATACATGGGCTTTGAGAAATTTCTCTTCAATTCTGTTAATTTGGTATTCTAAATTCCAGCTTTTCAAAGTTATTCTTCTGATTTTAAAGTGCTACTTAATTCGTTATCTTATTATTAATCATATTTCTATTTGGTGTAAGATTTCCTGTTTTTCTATTTTTTGCATTGCTGTCTTGAGCCTTTCTTTATTGAAAGTACCTGAACATAATTCCTCTGGATTTTTTTCTAGTAGTTCCAGGATCCTTTTTTTCATTTAAAAAATGATTTTGGTGCCATTCATTTATTTGTGCCTATTTTTCTAGTTTTATTGGGTAGGCTGAGATTCACTGGTGTTTTTGTGACATTGTGATGCAGCTGTCAGGGTTGGGAGGACTGCTGGGTCACGTGACGGTTGTTGACTCTGCCTTGCGGGGTTGCAGGTTGCCTTTCTGCCTTGCTACATCATGGGATTGGCTACAGCCTGTCTGCGTTGCTGGTTTCCCCTCCTTTTTAATGTCTTTTCCATCACATGTGTAACTGATTACTTCTACTGAGTTATCTACTGGGAACTTCTAGAGTTGTTTCTGCTTTCCTGACTGGGCTCTGATTGATGCAGGCATCAAAAGTCCAACCATGTAATATCACGGCCTTTCCTAGGTGAACGTACAAACGAAGCCAATGCGGAAACACACTGTGTTTTAAGGTAAAGCGTGACTAAACAATATGTCCCACAATGCCTACTAGAGCGGCAGCTCAATCACCCTTTAATTGAGGAAAGGGCTGTAAGTTTATTTTTGTATTATTTATGTTTCACCTTTATCTATGTAATTTAGGCAATCTGAAATCTCATTTTATATGTCGTTTAAGTAAAAATTGCTACTACCTGCTTTTAAGGTCCCTGGACTCATGAAAACCTCACGCATCATTCCATGATATTTTGTGGGTCATACTATTGTAATCCATAATATATTTATTGGTTGATTTTCAAGAGTAGATTGCCTGGCTTTTTCCACTAACTCATTTTAGTCTGGAAGCTCTGCCAAAATCTCCAGCATTTTAGCTTTCCCGGGCACTCTAGTCTTCATCTGAATAAGAAGTGTATTGGACAGGGCTCCAATCCTGGCCTCCCACATAGAAGGGAAAAATTCTGCCACTGAACCAGTAATACCCAGGCTCAAATAAGATACACATGATGAGATTATCTAAAGAACGGAAATAGAAGTTACGGCCAAAGGAATAAATTTCCTCTGAACTCTTGCTACTTTCTAAGCTCTTGTATATACTTCTAAAGTTTTAGCTAGTTTTTGAATCTATTATTTATATTTTATTCCAAATACACCCAGGGATGGTAATGTGTGCTTCAAGAGAGCAGTAAGGGGGCCCATATAAATATTTTCATGGCCATCTAACTGAAAAGCAACAAAGCCCACATGGAAGAAACACACCAACCTGTGTGACCACGAGGTGTTGAAGGGATCAGGTGTCAGGCATCAAAGAACAAAAAAATAATATCATTGTGAATGAGGAGGAGTGCGGAGTGGAGACCCAAAGTCCATTTTTAGGCAACTGGACATCCCTTACAGGAGGGACTCAGGGAGGAGACGAGCCAGTCAGGGTGCAGCATGGCACTGATGACACATACAAGTTTCCTCTAGCTCTTTAATGCTTCTTCCCACCTCCCTCCCCTATCATGATCCCAATTCTACCTTACAAATCTGGCTAGACTAGAGCATGTACACTGGTATAGATAAGAGCTGGAAACGCAGGGAATCCAGGACAGATAAGCCCATCAGGACCAATAATGAAAGCAGAATACCAGGAGGGGAAGGGAAGGTGGAGTGTAAAGGGGGGACCTCTCACAATGATCTACATATAGCCCCCTCCCTGGGGGATGGGCAACAGAAAAGTGGATGAAGGGAGACATCGGACAGTGTAAGACATGAAAAAAAAAAAAGATAAATCGTGAAAGGTTCGTGAGAGGTGAACGGTGGGGGAGGGAGGGGAAAATGAGGAGGTGATACCAAGGAATCAAGTAGAAAGAAAATATTGTGAGACTGATGATGGCAACAAATGTACAAATGTGCTTGAGACAATGGATGTATGTATGGATTGTGATAAGAGTTGTACGAGCCCCCAATTAAATTATTTAAAAGAAATAAATCAGTAGTATTTTGCTATTGTTGCTGTTAGGTGCTGTTGAGCCCCAGAGCAACCCGATGCACAACAGAATGAAACAGTGCCGGGTCCTGTGCCACTCACACAGTCGTTCTTATATTTGAGCTCATTGTCACGGCCTGCGGTGTCAATCCATCTCATTGAAGGCCTTCTTCTTTTTCATTGCCTCTCCACCTTACCAAGCGTGAGGTCTTTTCCAGGGACCCATCTCCCTGACTACATGTCCAAAGCATATGGGGCAAAGTGTTGCCAATCTTGTTTCTAGAAAGCTTCTGGCTATACTTCTTCCAAGATTTGTTGGTTCTTTTGGAAGTCCATGGTACTTTCAGTATTCTTCCCCAGCACCGCAATTCAAATGCATCAGTTCTTCTTTGATCTTCCTTAGTCAATGTCCAGTTTTCACATGCAAATGAGGTGATTGAAAATACCATGTGGTTATTTGGGTATTATAGTTACAGTTATTTTGGAAATATTTATTAGAAACATGTTATTTGACAATGTACAATTCATACCCTTTAGTAGGTGGACTTCTCAAAGCAACTCTATTTCCTACTCTTTAAAAACCTTTTATAATGCTTAATGTGCTATAATAAATTATTAAAAGAGCAGATTAAAATGACTATAGAGCCTGAGAGTCTTGTTACAGCTTCTTATTATACTGTCTCTGTCTTGTATAGCTTTCATCTTTAATAGTGTTTGTTACTTATCAATAAATGAATCAATTTATTTAGGATATATACTCATGTAGACGCAAAATCAGATGCTAGAGTCTCCCAAGTTTAATTTGTACATTTCTTGTAACTATCATCTTACTTAATACATCAGCATATACGTCTTAGAAGAACTCAGTTAAACATAGTTATCCACATGAAGAATCCAGTTTAGAATAAGAACCTTGGAGAGTCACTCCCTTTTTAACGTAAGAAGGACTATGGTAGAAATGCAGCTAATTGAAATTCTAGCTCAAGGGAAAGCCATGAAGGTTAACATCGTTCTTGAGGGAAGAAGTATTCTTGGGGGAAAGGATGCTTCCTTCAACCTCTCATACAGCATTTTTAAAGGATCTTGGCATTGGTTCTTTTCAGCTGGTAGTCTATGGAATGTTTTGTATGTTTTTAACTTTTCTTGATTGATTTCATTGTTAAAAGTATCTCTCACATTTCTTTTCTCCATTTTTCCATAGAAATGTTGCATTGATGTCTATGTCTACATCAGACAAATGAGCAATTGTATCTGGAGAGAGCATATCTGAAGTGAAGAAGATCAATGAAGGGAAAAAAAACCCTGTTTTTTGTTTTTACTGCCAAGAATTTTCAGTTTTCTTTACATACGTTGGCTTTTTCTTGTCTGAATATCTTTTTCTAATGAAACGCTATAAAGTTGCTGTAACTTTTTTAGTGTTCTCTCTGACTGAAAATTTCCATCTCCCAAGGATTTTATTTTTTTAATTATCTTATTTGCAATTTAACCATTAGATCACATTTTAATGTTTATAGTGCTATACATTAACACAGCAAATGCCAATTGCTGGCCCTTTAGATTCTCAGTGTAGTAATTATGTTCTTAGCTATAGAAGTTTTATGGGCTATTGGAAAGTAGACTGTGCCTATGAAACCTTTTATGAAGGGAAAGAGGATATGTTAGGTCTTTCTCTCCGGGACTAGATTCCAGCCTTGGTCCTTGGCTCCACGCGAGAAAGATTTCATGCTGAAGCCAGGCTCATGATCCAAGTGAATTTAATGAGAGTTAAAAGAAGTTTCGGGTTTTACGCAGCACCCGTAGGATTCCTTTGACCATGCGGCCTGGCAGAGACTGCCCCAGGCCACGCAAGGATCTCTCTCCTCCCACCAAGACGACCAGACCAACCCTCTCCCTCCCGGTCCCTGCCTTTTCAAGGGTTACTGGGGGAGGCGTGGTGAACAACCCCAGGTGGATCCCATTGGCTGAATTGCAATCACCTGGCCCAGGTGGGCTGCTCCAGGTGTAATGCCCATCTGCATCCACCGGTGGGAAAATCCAGCTTTGTCCTATGCTGACTCTCCTTGGCATGCGTAAGTGGACTTCCCAATTCCCTAGGTTAAGCTGCCTCACAGATACAGTGAATAAGCAACTGCCATTCATTTATATGGGAATTTAGCATCCCCAGACCTCCAAAATAGCCTACAAAATCATATCAAAGTATTCACAAACCCTAAAGTAAAGCTCACACATAATGTTCACAGACATAGTTCAAAAGTATGAGGGGGTACACATACACACTGGAAAAAAGCTCTGATGGGCGAAGCTTTCATCATATGCATTTTTCCAGATAGGCGGCCATTGAGCAACTCTTTCTGAGTTAGTGCACCCAGCAACACCACCTGGGAACATTCTCTCTGGTCTCAGTGAATATTTTTGCGAAAGAAGTTTCACTCAAACCTCATATTTAGTGATGACAGATTTAAGAGCGAATAATGTGTGGCTGTGACATTTTGTTTCCTGCTTGGGAAAAATGTCGCAGAAACTGTTGTGATGTTGAACACAGTTTACAAGGACAGCTCTATTGGAAAAACTCAAGTGTACAAGTGGTTTTCTCATTTCCAAAAGGGTGAAATGTTGATTGATGACAAACCTCACTGTGGATGCCTATTGACCCTCTGAACGGATGAAAATGTCGACAAAATCAATGCACTTGCACTCGAAGACCAGTGACTGACCATTGAAGAGATGGGGAAGTTATCCTGATTATCTTGGAGCTCAGTTCAATGAATTATAATGGAAAATTTGGGAATGAGAAGGGTCACTGGGAAATTTGTGCCTCGGATTCTGCTGACTAGGAAAAAGATCACTGACAGGAAACATGTCATGCTTTGAAAGAACAGCTCTGAAGTGACCCAGACTTTTCCCCCGAGATCATTACTGGTGATGAGACAAGGCGCTGCTCTCACAACCCTGAAAGCAAATATCAACCAAACCAATTGGAAGATGTCATTGTCACCTCACCCAAAAAAAGCTTGTCAAGTGAAATCAAAGATCAAGATGATGCTCTTTTTAAAAGGAAAAATATGAGGGGGATAGTGCATTTGGAGTTTATCCAGCAGGTCAGACTATTAATCGATCTCTCAATTTAGAGGTTCTGAAAAGATTGTGTAATGGTGTGTGACAAAGAAGGCCTGATTTGTGGCACACAGGCACTGGTTTTGCCACCACAACAATGTATCTGCTCACGCAGCTACCTCAGTATGCCAATTTTTTGGCAAAAAATAAAAACAACAACAACCAAAAAAATCCCAGGTTGCCTCTCTTGCCCCAAGCATCTCACTCAACTGACCTCACTCTGTGCGACTTCTTTTTGTTTCTGCGAATGAAGAGAGGGACATGACAGGATAGCAATTTGATGATGTAGAGGAGGTGAAGGAAAAAACAAACGCGAGGGAGGTGCTGTCAGCCATCCAAAGAGATGAACTGAAGAGTTTTTCCAAGAATGGAGACTCAGACTTGACAAATGTCTTGAGTGTAATGGAGAGTACTTTGAATGTGATAAGGTTGTTTGGTAAACACATTTAAATACATAGTTTTGAAAATTAAAAGTCTGTCCTTTGGGGGGGGGGGGTGTTGGCTTGATACTGAGATGCTGAGCTTAGTCCCCAGGAAGAAACATGTCACTTGCTCCTCAGGATGTACCCACTGTCTCTTTAATTGTTGGCTGCAAAATAAATGCTGACGGCTAGTTGTGCTTTTTATTTTAATTTTTTGCAGGGTCATGGGAAGGGTGGTAAAAATTAAAACTTTCTTTAGATTTCTGTCAGTTAGTGAAATCAGACACCACTATAACTCAATGTTACAGAGTCAATCCCGACTCATAGCTTCCCTGTAGGTCAGGGTAGACCTGTCCTTGTGGGTTTCAGAGACTATAACTTTTTACAGATATCGAAAGCCTTGTCTTTCTCCTACAGAAAGAGTGGTGGCTTCAAACTGCTGACCTTGCGGTTAGCAGCCTACTGTGTACCCACTAGTCAGCAGGGCTCCTCTTTCATAACGCAGACTTGGTGGAGTAGGGAGGTGGAGTGAGGCAGAATTTAGAATTAGAATTCAGAATCAGAATTAAAATCATCTGTTTTTCTCCATCACCTTAACAATATTAGCAAAGCTCACTTACTTTTAAAAAGTATTATTTAAAAATTGAGTAAAGAAGAGTGAGATTTTGTTTAACATAGAAGAACCCAAAGCAAATTTTCTTTTTTTATCACGTCCTCCCACCCCACTCCCATCTTATTTTGGACTTTCAACTTGGACATACTGAAGTTGTAGCAAGTTCTTCCGTTTAACAGTGCTCTATGCACCCCCTCTAGTGATGCTTTCATGTATAAACATTGTTTCTGTGTGTGAGAGAGGGAATTTCCCCAGAGGCCCACAAAACATTTAATGAAGTGTGAAGCACAAACATTTCATTACAACATATTGTGTAATTTTGTCTTTAATGACTACATTCTTCATCCAAGAAGTCTCAATAGCTTTCAAAAATGAATTACAGAAGTATTATTTCCCCCAGAATATAGTTTTTCCATGACAGAAACAGCACTTTTCTAAACTATTGTATTTATTAGCAACCTGTTGCCCTTCGACACCGCTGCCATTTTCATCGACCCTGATAGAGTGTGTATCATTTAAACTTCCCCTAAAAATGATTAAAATAGTTGTATGTTATTGGATTCTTTTTTCTTAACTGGATACAACCACCTCAGAAAATGGCACACTGAGAGGAAAAGTCTGAAGTCGTTGAACATTACAGTTGGTGGATAATTACATTCCGTGCGGTGCGGGTGCAAGTGTTTAATTGAGGAATTTAATGGTAGCCAGGAGATCATTCCATCAAGCAGGCATGGAAGAAACAGGTAAGCTCTGAAGTCCTTCATTTTACTGCTCCCTAGCTTGGTCCACTCTAGTGATATTCTCCAGTTCCCGCCTCTGCTTCTTTCTCCACAAGGCAGTCCCCACTAGCTATTTTGTAAGCACCAGGTAATTTAGAAGTGCCTTGCCCACCTGACTGGTCATTTGCTAGTTAATTAAGCTGACAGTTGTCTTAAGAGGTAGTGTGGGTACGTGTGCAGCACATTCTAAACCTTTGACATCCCAAAATCCACACACAAACTAAAACAAAACAACCATCTGCACATACACTACAGTTGATCATTTATAATGCTGTTGTTATTAGGTGTCTATGAATCAGTTTTGATGTATATAGCGACTCTTCGTACAATAGAATGAAACTGCCCAGTCCTGAGCCATCTTGACAATTGTGTGTGAGCACATTGTGGGAACCACTTGGCCACTCTGTCTCATGAGGGTCTGCTTTTCCTTTGACCCTCAGTTTAGCAAGCATGATGCCATTTTCTTTCATTGTTTTATTAGGGGCTCATACAACTCTTATCACAATCCATATATACATATATCAAATGTTTAAAGCACATCTGTACATTGATTGCCCTCATCATTCTCAAAACATTTGCTCTCCACTTAAGCCTCTGGAATCAGGTCCTCATTTTTCCTCTCCCTCCCTCCCCACTTCCCCCTCTCTCATGAACTCTTGATAATTTATAAATTATTATTTTGTCATATATTACCCTGTACAATGTCTCCCTTCACCTACTTTTCTGTTGTCCATCCCCCAGGGAGGAGGTCACATGTAGATCCTTGTAATCGGTTCCCTCTTTCCAACCCACTCTCCCTCTACCCTCCCAGTATCGTCACTCACACCGCTAGTCCTGAAGGTATCATCCGCCCTGGATTCCCTGTGTTTCCAGTTCCTCTCTCTACCAATGTATATCCTCTGGTCTAGCCAGACTTGCAAGGTAGAATTGGGATCATGGTAGTGGGAGTGGGTGGAGAGGAAGCATTTAGGAACTAGAGAAAGGTTGTATTTTTCATTGGTGCTGCATCGCACCGTGACTGGCTTGTCTCCTCCCCTAGACCTCTCTGCAAGGGGATCTCCAGTGGCCAACAAATAGGCTTTGGGTCTCCATTCTGCACTCCACCCCACTCCCCACTCATTCACTATGGTAAGATTTTTTTTGTTCTGATGATGCCTTATACCTGATCCCTTCGACACCTTGTGATCACACAGATTGGTGTGCTTCTTCCATGTGGGCTTTGTTGCTTCTGAGCTAGATGGCCGCTTGTTTACCTTCAAGCTTTTAAGACCCCAGATGCTATGCATGATGCCATTTTCAAGGACCCCTTATAATGTTTTGTTATTATTAAGTGTTGTCAAGTTGGTTTCAACTCATACAGGCCCTGTGTACAGCAAAATGAGACATTTCCTAGTCCTACAAAAGCATCAACGTTTTTGTTATGTCTGAGCCCATTGCTGTGTCAATCCATCTCATGAAGCGTCTTCCTCTTTTTTGCTGCTGTTCTGCTGTACCAAGCCTGATGAGACTTTTCCGGGGATTGAGCTCTCCTGATAATATGTACAGAGATGAAGTCGCATCATCCTTGCCTCTATGGAACAGTCTGACTGAACGTCTTCCAAGGCATCTGTTTGTTCTTTTGCCAATCCATGGTACTTTCAGTATTCTTCACCAGCACCGTAATTCAAGTGCATCAATTCTTCTTCAGTCTCCTTTCTGTACAGCACAGCTTTCACATCCATATCAAGCAATTGAAAATACCGTGGCTTGAGTCAGAGATACCTTCATCCTCAAAGTAACAATCTTGCATTTCACCACTTTAAAGAGGTCACGTGCAGCAGATTTACTTAATGCAATGCATCACATTGCTTGATCTTTGGACTGCTGCTTCCATGAGTATTGACTACATATCCAAGCAACATTCTTGATAATAGGTGCCTATTATTAATTTCAAATTGCACCAGGAGCCTCAAATGTTATGCGATGCTACTTTAGTATTAGCTGCTCTTTTTCTTTTTCACTCTCTAATTTTTGTTTGAATGGACCAAGAAGGCAATGCATGGTTTAAAATCAGAAAAGGTGAACATCTGGAATATAAAGGGATCTTGCCAAGTGAAGTAAGAGCATAGAGCAAGAGGTTAGAAGCAGGCTAGAGCACAGATGCATAATAAGTATTAGTGAGATATAATGAGATACAATTTTTAAAAGATAAATAGGAAATAATGAGACACGGAAAGTTTTGTGCAGGATGATAAGAATTGCTGATTGATTTGTTCATTTAACAAGTATTTCTTGGGACCCTATTCTGTGCCAGGCATGGTGCCAGGGAGAACTCTGCCTCATTATGATTAATTTAGTAGCAAAGTAAAAAATAGATGTTAGTGATGGGAACACTTAAGACAGAGAGCCAAGAGGCTTTTTACCAAAGTCTAATGAGAGCTAATGAGTAGTGGTCATGGAGATGGAGTTTGCTATAGGGTACACATGTCTACTTCTTTCTTGCCCATTTTAATTGCAGGATGCACATTGTGACTTCAATGTATTCATTGAACATTTTTGATGTATGGATTTACACTTATATCATGAGTTCTGGTTTGCTTATGATTGTATGTATGGGTGGTGTGGGTAGTTTATCCCTTCCTTTGAGATTGTAGGTGCCTGGATGAGTAAATGACTATGATGTTTAGGCACTGCATAAATGCTTCTTGTTGGATATTAAGGAATCTCAAATATTAATCAGATTTTCAGAAATTTCAGAGAACTCTAAAACCCAGATTGTTGCTCTTGTTAGTTTCTGTCTAGTGGATTCTGGCTCAAGACAACCTTTACGTTTGCAGACGAGAACTGCTCCATAGGATTTTCAAGGCTGTGGATTTTCATAAGATTTTTTGGGTGTGAGGTAAAAGTTTAAAGAGTAGATCCCCAGTTTTAGACAATTCATACACGTTTTATTTCAACTCATCCATTGCAGCCCCCTCCATTTATCACTGCTCGCCCCACCTCTCCCTGTATTTTCTATTTCCATTCTGCCTTCTTTCCTAAACCATCTGAACTTTGCCCTTGGGTAAATGCTGTCCTTTTGATCTGAAATGGCTGATTTTATGAACATGGGGTGGGTTTCGTTCCAGATCTAAAGTGCCACAGTCTTGGAGTGGGTGTGGGATGGGGGCTGGCTACCAATTCTTTATCCAACTAGTGAGCCCGCTCCTCTGGTTCCAAGTTCCTGGATCACTGAACTACCTCATTTATGAGCTCTTTTCTGTTCTGTGGTGAACAGCACACTGATTCCTGCAACCACCAAAAATATCAATGTCAGGCTGGGTTTATTGCAGGCTTTTACTAACTAGTTAAAGGCAAATACCCATTTCTCCAGTAAATTGTGATTCATAATGACTGTGACTAGAATGGTATGTTTTTATATGTTTATTAAGTTTCCTTGTATTTCCTATAATTTATTTTCAAGTTTAAAATTGTCTATCCAATCTTGAAGTTTGTTTGACTTCATCTAAATGATCTACATGATTCCCACTATGTATTTGGTACAGGCTACTATCTCTGGTTTTACTTTGGAAACTTACATTTCTTGGTGGTGTTGTCATGTATGTGAAGCAGGTGATGGCCACGGTTGTGGTTGTCTGTTCAAAGGGCATTCTTGAATATTTCTAGAAAGGTTAGTCTGATTTTTTAAATCCCTTTAACTTCTGGCAACATTTTAATTTTACCATCATATTTGAGAGACAATTTTGCTGCACATATTACTCTTGCTTGGCAATTTTTTCTCTCCCTGAGTTTTATTCTTCTATTGCTTCTACCTGCATGGTGTCTGCTGAGAAAACTGAACGGTAGTGTTTTGTTTTCCTTTTGTGGAAGCTGTTTTTCTTTCCTGGGCTGTTCTCGGGGTTCTTTCATTGTCTTTGGTTTTGGAAAGTTTGATTATAATAAGTTGGATTTTCTGTTTGGAATTTTTTCAGCAATTCAATACATATCTTCTGATATTTCATAATATTGAGGAAGTTTTCTTCTAACAATTCTTTGGTAATTTTCTCTGATGTCATTCTGTTTTGTTTCTTTCTGTTAAATTTGGTCATACATAAATTATTCCCCTTGATGGTGTCCTACATAATTCTTAAATTTTCTTTGGATTTATTTTGTTCTTTATTGTTGTTCCCCTAAAAAGATTGTGATTGAGAGATATGCCTTCAAGATCAATAATTTGGCCTTTCATTGATTCAGTTATGCTCTTTTGTACTTTTTATGTATTGTCTATTTCTTAAAACTTAGTATTAATATTCATAATTTCTATTTGTTTCTAATTTTCATACATATTGTCATTTTATTATTGTAATTTTCCTTCAAGATATTTGTTTATGTATAACAAGTTTTCAAAATTTTGGCTTCTGCATGCTCTGCCATATACATGGATATATTTGCAGCAAAGGCAAATGCATATATACAAATATTCTCTGTAAAATCTATATCATTTGTGGTTATCCTTCCATGATCTCTTACATACCTATTCACTTTATCCAAGCATCTACATAGATGACCTATGAATTATTTTAAAATTTTACCTGTAATTTTATTGATTTTATCTATGGATTTATAAAATATTTCTTTCAATTCATTGCTGGAGACTAAATAACATTCTTTTGAAATCATGTGCCTTGTTTCCAATACCTTTTTTCCCGAGAAATAGCTGTATATAGGCCACTTGTTTGGGCCATACTATCTTGTTTGCTCATGTTTGAACTAAAGTTGTCTGTTGTCTCTGAGACCTTATGGTGGTGCTGTATTTACATTTCATTCATAATTTTACATGGTGAGATCTTAAACACTCACATCTTGTTTCCTGGAGGATATCATAGGAAGTGTGTGTGTGTGTGTGTATGTGTGTGTGTGTGTGTGTGTGTGTGTGTAGTTCCCTGCTGTTCATGTAACAAAGTTGAGACTTGATTGGGTTAGCTGGTACAATTGTCTCTCCACCAATGACTACATTTACAGGGGTGAGTAATGGCCCTCACGCAGTCATGTGGCTGCAGGAAGAATAGATGCGGATGGGTTGGGTAGCCATGGTTGCTGTCCCACACAGGGCAAAAGCCAGAAAAAAAACAAACAAAACAAAAACAGCCCCCAAATAAATAATTCAAAATAAAATAAAACACAAGTTGGAGAAAGCAGGCAAACAACAGCAAGAAAAACTAATTTATTAACTAAAAAGCACTTGGAAAATAGAAGTAAAGGTCGAGAAAAATGAAAGGAAAGTACAATATTCCAAACTGAAGAGAGAAATAAAAAAAGAAAAAAAGAAAGTGAGAAAAAAGGAGAAACTTCAAAGAAAAATATAAGAGCAGAGAAAGAATAGGTCAGAAACAGAGGAAAGGAAAAACAAAGAGAAAACAGAAAACTGGAACAAGTGGTAACCTCTACCAGCTAAAGAGTTCACATGGTTTGGTGTGAGGATGGGATTCTGGCCCTCGACAGGGTTCCTGTTTGCCTGTATGTTTTCTGAAATGCAGTGAATAATTTAATAAAGAGTTTTTAGCCACAGACTTTGTGATTCCCATCAAATGCCCTTCCTTTTCCTAATTGATGTGGGTAAGAATGTGGGGTAAGATACTGACTGGATTGTGTGATTCAACTGTCAGTGATTGTTAGCAGGGTTCCTTGTGATTGCCCTCCTACTGAGTATATAAGGAGCCATCACAGAAACAGGGAGAAGGGGAAGGCCCAGGGAGCATCTTCCTGCCAGCAAGAGAGTAGAGCCAGAGTGGATGTCAAGAGACATGCGCATTGCCTGCCTTTGATGCAGGAAGCCATGTTTACAAGAGAGGAGGGGCAAAGAGTAACAGCAACAGAACCAAGAGCTAGAGAATAAAATAGCCGTGAACTTCCAGCCTACAGAGCAGACCAAATCACGTGTTTCGGAGCAGGAGGCTGACTTGTGGGTTGGGGTGCCTCTGGGGAGCTGGGTTTGCTGTCCCATGGAGGTCGAGCTGGGTGCCGTCTGGTTCAGGTTTATGGCACAGTATCATGGCGTTTGGGCATCTACTGGCAGCTCTAAGAGAGTTTTGTAACATTTCCTGAGAAGAGCGGAGACCAGATCAAGCGGCTGAGGGCCAGAGAGAAGTCTGGCTGTGAGCATGCCCGGGAAGAAGCCATCCTGATTCCCTAAGTGTATGCTGGGCATTTTTCACCTGGATTGTAACGTGTTAGATTCCCTAACAAACCCCATAATCGTGAGCATTGCTTGTGAGTTCTATGTGGCCAGTGCAATGAATTCTAGAATGCAGGCGAAGAGTAGCGTGCAGGGGGAAGCACGGTACAGTTAGCCACAGAGCAACGGAAGGAGAGTGCAGTGGCGGACAGAGGAGCACCGGGAATGCCGATTGGTTCAGTTGGTGGCTGAGGTCAGGGTGCTTGTCCTGGAAGGAATGCTGGCGGCTACAGAGGACAGCTGACGAAAGGCAGCTGCTTAAGCAAGGAGCTCCTGCCCATCTGTGAATGGTCAAGGCTCCAGAACTGTAGACTTTTCTGGTCTAATGAGGGAGAATTCAATTCCTTTTTCCACACACACATACACTAGAGAATACCCTGTCCCCTACAGATTTTTTTCAGATTATATATTTAAATATTTTGTACAAAACAACCTTATCACCTTCAAAGTACTCTCTTATACTTACTACATTGGTCAAATGTGAGATTCCATTCTTGGAAACATTTTTTCAAACTCATCTGTTTGGATGACTGACAGCACCTCCTTCGTTGTTTTGCCTCTTGTATATCAGCAAACCACTCTCCTCCCAAGTCCCTCTTCATTCACAGAAACGAAAAGAAGTAGCACAGAACAAGATCAGGAGAGTAAGGTGTGTGGGGCAAGAGAGGCATGCTGGGTTTTTTTGCCAAAAACTGGTGCACTGAGATGGCTGAATGAATGGTCATGTTGGCAAAACCAGTGCCCCTGTCTGCCACAATTTAGACTTTTTTTTTGTTAGACACTATTACACAATCTTTTCAGAACCTCCAAATAGAAAGCTAAATTAACAGTCCGACCTGGTGGAACAAAATCCAAATGAACTATCCCCTTCAAATAAAATAAACAAATAAGCATACGTTTTGGGGGGGTACACCTTCATATCTCTATATCTATCTATATTTAGATATATGCACACAAATACATATATGAATATACAAATTTAAATACAGCAATACATGTGCATAAATGTAGTACACACACAGGGGATTTGAAAGTATGAGGAAAGATGGTGCTAAATATGATTGAACTTATCGAATGATTTGATATATATACTAGTCCCATTTAATAAAATAAAGTATTGGCAGCTGTGAAAAAAAATAGAATTTTTCCACAAAGTTTTTGAATCCCCCTCATACATATGTTTTAAATAATTTTTCACAGTCTTTTTAAGCCCCCCGCCCGTGTATGTGTGTGTTCTATTACACAATACTTTAATGCATCTGATGATTTAAAAGTAGTACAACCCTTATTTCTTTGCCTATCTGTGAGCTAGAAATGTATTAACTGCTGCGAACCATCAAATCAGTTAACAAAGGCAGTGGCTTCTACAGCAAAAGAAAGGCCGAGCCTCTCTTTTCTCTGTCTGAGTCATCCTTGGCTGGCTCAAAGAGGCGCTCTACAGACAAAGAGAGCAGCCCTCAGTGCCGAGAGAGGCCATTGGCTGCTGACCTGCCTGTTCTTTGGCTTCTGAACATCTTGCTTTGCTACACAAACAAGAGTCTCCTTTAAGAGTTTCCTATTTAGGTTCAATACTGGCTGTTGGATTTGATATATGACACACATCAATTTTAAAAATACTTTCAATTCAGGAATTTCCCCCACTTTGAGTAACTTCATAGTCATTCGTTTTAGGGAAAATGACATGGTGAAAATGATATGGGTGCATCACTGGAAATGCTCTCAAGGTCCTCCATTTCTAATTAGGGAAAGGTGTTTCTTTCCTCAACACCCCCCCCCATTATTAATTGTGAATTAAGTAAAGCTTTATAGTATAGAACATAGTTTCGCACGAAACAATTCTACACATTTTGTTTCATCTATTACAATCCCCTGTCTGTACCATCACTTATCCCGCTTCCTCCCTATGTTTCCTATGTCCGTTTCTTCTTCTTTCCCTACTCTCTGAATTCTGTCCTTGGGAAACTGCTCTCTTTTGATCCTAAATGGTGGGTTATTGTAACATAAAGGTGAGTTCAGTACCACACCTGTCAAGTGACAGAGGGCCAGTCTCAGGTATCTATCTTACCAATAATCCTGGTCACTTTAATGACTTTTGATTTTGTTCCACCTTTTTCTCCCACTTTATCCTGGACCTTCTAATGTGATTCCTTTAGGGCAGCCGGTAGTGCATCGTTTCTTATCTCAGAGTGTTTCCATGTTGTTGTTAGATATCATTGAGTTGGTTCTGGCTCATAGCAACCTTATGCACAAGAGAGCGAAATGCTGCCTGGTCCTATCATCTTCACAATGATCTCTATGAGTTAGCTCATTGCTACCATCACTGTTTCAATCCATCTTCTTGGGGGTCTTCCTCGCTTTCGCTGCCCCTCTGCTTTATAAAGCATAATGTCCTTCTCCAGGGACTGGTCTTTCCTGACAACATAAGATGAAGTCTTGCCATTCTTGTGCTTCTTGATGTCTTTTGAAATTTTCATCACTCTTATATTCTCAGATTGGGGAGAGACCAAGAGTTGAACTTTAGAGGGTTTCTCTTTTAAGATTCCAGACACTAGTTACCAACGTAGCATGTAGAATGTTGTCTCTGTGAATGAGGGCATAGACATTTCTTAAAGGTGATTTGAAAAATAAGGTGTGTTGTAGTCTTTTTCTGAATATGAAAATGATGCCCTATGAATTTGGAAATATTTGAAAGGGAAATAAAATAATTCTTATATTCAGAAATGAGCATTGAAGATAATTTCAAATCTTTTTTTCCTACTTTTATCCAAGAAAAACAATAAAATAAATAGATTCTGCCTCACAGTGATTTTGTGCACTGCAAAGTGGAATTGTGCCCTACTGGGTTGCAACGCCTGTTGAAGTTCCTCTGGGTGTACCTGAACTGCTGGACTTTGGGTTCACAGCTGCACACTCAAAATGTATAAATGCATTAAATGTGGTTAAATATATATGTTATATACAGATTCATTTGAGATCTTTCTGTGCATTAGACATTTTCCTAGAGCATTAATTTCACTAACTGCATAATCTGCTCTATAAACATAATTTATTTTAACCAAGCCCATGCGGTTACATATTGGATATTTCTAATTGCTTATTGTTTGAAATCATGCTTCATAAATGTGTTTGTGTGTGTTTATGAAAAAGCATATGTTTAGTTATTATAGAAACCAAGAAGCGTAATGTTCTTATCAAGAAATAGACCATTTTCTTTTGATAAATATTGCTACTGGGTTGCTCTCATGAAATGCCATGGTGCTAGTGGGAGGGGGACAGTGGCCATTTCTTCAGTGACTATGTTAATCATAATCACTGAGCTTTACTTTGTTGCAATATTCGGAAATGTCCATGCTAGAAACTACTCGGCAGTTTTCGTTACTGTGGTGGAAAATGGCCACAAATGTTGTGGCTCCTCAAACACGAATGTATATTTTCCTCTTCTGGAGGCTGGCATCAAAAATGGATTTCATTGGGCTAAAGTCAATTTGTTGGCAAGGCTCTAGGGAAGAATTCATTCTCTTGTGCCAGTGAGTGATATACAATTAGTTGTGTGACTTTCTAAGCACAGGACACATGGCTTATAGGTCAGTCCTACTGTGTTCTATGAAACCATATCAAGTCCCGGACCAACAAGAGCCAGCCCAATTGAATTCACACTGAGGAGCTGCCCTGAAATAGCTTTACCTGGAAGTGATTGGGAATTGCTGGTTTCTTTCTCCTGATCAACGACCCCTCAAAGGAAAGATAGAAAGAGAAGAGGCACAGTCATCATGTCTTAGCTCCTTCAGGAAGCACTCCAAATGAACAACTCGAGTACAGTTGTAGCCCCTTGGGTTTTCAGAATGCCCTTGGTAGAAGGTCAACATCAGGCAATTGATAGAATGGAGCTCACTGATGTGGGGGAAAGTCCACTGCACATCTTTTGAAGACGCTTCTAAACGCAAGGTGTCTAAACCTACTGATATGTATGAGTGCATTATTAATGAAGCCAGCAGCCTGCCTGGTGCTACTCAGGTGGCTCCAGCATTGAGTAGAAAATATCTCTGTGAAGTTCTGCACAAACTAATGGCAGTGTCTGTCTGAAATAGAAACGGATGGCTGTTGGAAGCTCTCGGGAGTCTGGGAACAAGCAGCTGCTTTCCAGAGAAAGGCTGAGGGACACCACCCACTGATGACAGGTGGGTGGGCAGCAGTCCACTGAATATTGACTGCTTAATAATTCAAGACAACAGGAAACCTGGGTTCTCCAAACTTGGCCCTGACCCATCACTGTGCCCTTTCATTACCTTATGAATTACACCGTAAGGAACCTTAGTGGTGCAGTGGTTAGGTGTTGTACTGCTAACGGAAAAGTCAGCAGTTTTAACCCAGCAGCTGTTCTCTGGGAGGCAACTATGGCAGTCAAAGATTAGCGCTCTGGAAACCCTATGGGGGCAGATCTGCCCTTTCCTGCAGGTTTTCTATGAGTCAGTTTACTCATGGTAATGGATTTTGGCTTTCGTGAGCTGCTTGAAGAATTAAATGCAAACATGTCTTTGTGAAATTCTTCAAAAACTGGGACTCACATTGCCACAACAATAAAGCCTCCTCCGAACCTAAATAGTTTATTTTTCTATGTTGTCTGGGTCTTCCTTTCCCTGCTCGCCTCCCCCTCTCTCCTTTGCTTTTCTCTTTCAGTCCTTCCTCACTTCTCTCCTTCCATCTGTTTTTTCCTTCCTCTCGAGCTTCCTACCTTCTTCAATTCCTTCCACGTGATACCATTTACAACATAAACATGCTAGATAAAATAGCAATTTAGAAAAAACAACTTCTGATTTACCTTCTTGCACATACTTCTAATATATGGAAGAATATAATCCTGGCATGAGCAGTCTTCTTAGGCCACTGGGAGAAACATTTGAGAACCCTGGCCTCCATGAGGCACTTCCCTTGGAGAATTTCATAGCAAATCATGGCGTGCATGCATCCGATATCCATCTCACATAGGAGGAAGTGATTTTTTTAATTTCGTAGAACTGTTCCAGCCAGTGAACTTCCTCTTAGTTTATTATACATAAATCTGATCCTGTGACTCATACAGATCATAACAGCCAGGGAACATATGGGGCTTAATTGGTCCCATGAAATGGAAACCTTGACAAAGAGATATTGTGCTTATTGGTTAAACAACAGTGTTCTTAATTTTCTCTCCCAATTGTTTAGCAAAGATTTTTTAACTTCCCAACGTGCCAGGGATGAAGTAGACTAAGGAAGATAAAGGCTGTTCTCTCACTGAGCAGTGGGAAATTAGTCTGAAGGAGAGCTCCTGCGTGCAAGTGGCTTTTTAACTGAGACCTGAACATTACGAAGATCAGAAACGGCAGAAGTCGATAGCAAGCTTTCCTGTAGGAGAAAAAGTAAAGATAGGAATTCTAAAGTAGAAAATGCCATGTCTGTGTCCTGCATCCTACCAGGAAGCTAGTATGGTTGGAACACAGGAGGGTTAGCAAGAAAGGGCATCAAATAAGGTGGGAAATATTTCGCTTTAAAGGCATAAGTCATTTCAGCATTATACTATGTGGCTTCCCTATATTCCGTCTCTCTTTGTTCCTGACTAAAAAAAAAAATCATGATTTTATTCCAAATATCAATGTGCCCAGATAGAAGATGACATTTCCCAGCTTCCATTGCAGTGAATAGTGGCTGGTGAATTATAAGCCGAAGATTTGGGGTAGGATTTCTGGGAAATTTTAGAGACTGATTCGGCTACAAGATTTGCCTCCTTACCCTCTTTTTCTCGGAGCCGTGTTATCGTTATCTGGCCAGAGCTCTAGCCCCTATTTGGGCCATATGTCCGTCTTGAGCCTAGAAGCCATGTTAAAACGGCGAAGAACAAACGTGGAAGACTCAGAGCCGCTATTGACTGGAGTGCCTCTAACTGGCTTACTGCTACTTTGGCTTTTCTTTCCTTCCAGCGATTTGAAAGTTGGCTTTTGTGTCAACCTGGTTGGGCCGTGATTCTCAGAGGTTCGGCAGGTGAGCTCTATTATAAGCCTCCGTGACATGACCTTACCTAATGTAATCAGCTCGGTCATGGGAACTTCGGTGAGCAACCAGGCTCCCCATCCTCTTTAGATATAAGCCAATGGCGGACCCCATCTGGGAGCCATGAGCAGCTTGCCCTCCAACCTACCAATTTTGGATGAATTTGTCTCTCCAATCACAAACCTACCCTGCTGACCTTGAACTCATCCACCTCTGAACCCCGTGAAAGTCCCACCAGTTCTGAACTTATCTGTCAATAATATCCTTGAGCTTGACATCTGACATATAGACTGCAACCTGCGCTGGATTAACCCACTTCTACAACCGTGAGAGGCATTTTCTGGTAGATATCTCTTTTTATATATACACATAGAAACGTCACCAATTTTACTTCTCTTTTCTAGAGAACCCAACCTCGCACAAAAGGACAATTAACTCCCATCTTTTTCTTGTCAGTGAATTCAGCTCTGAGTTTTATGTAGCTGAGAACATAGGTCAGTTAGAAATC
The DNA here is from genome assembly GCF_050624435.1 of Tenrec ecaudatus. Classification (NCBI taxonomy): domain Eukaryota; kingdom Metazoa; phylum Chordata; class Mammalia; order Afrosoricida; family Tenrecidae; genus Tenrec; species Tenrec ecaudatus. The sequence goes on from NC_134532.1 coordinate 68,374,737, forward strand.
TAGCTTAGTGCTGCTTTAGACTGTAAATTTTGGATGCAATTATTAGTTATGGAAAGAAAATAAGGGGTATAAATGACTAGAAAATGTGACATTGACAGAATTAAAAAATATGTTTTTGAAAAACTTTCCCGGTACTAATATTTTCAGAAATGATTCACATACACATTCATTCAGCCTTTTTAACATTTAAAATGAAACAACTTGAAAGATCATAGAAGTAGATGGATGGAAACCTCAAAATGTCCTGAAAGCCAAAAGGGGATTTTGTCAATTTTACATTCTCCCTCTTAATAAAATGATTTATAAATATGAAAAAAGAGTAAAACTAAGATAATATTGAAAAACATTTTTAAAAAGCATTAAATGTGTCACTACTTTTATTACCTCTGTGAGCAGGAATTAAAGTAGGTCATAACACTGTAATTACCTACAATGAAAATAATCCCCCAAATCATTTCCACAATCTCTTTCAATTGAGTGGTAATGACTAACTTTGGCCAAGTTCACTTTCAGCTGTGAGTATGCACAATCTTTCTCTTTGGGAATTTGCGAATCCATGTTGCCATGTCAGAATCTACAGCAGAGTTTCTGTTCTTTTTTTTTTTAAACATTTTATTAGGGGCTCATTAAACTCTTATCACAATCCATACATATACATACATCAATTGTATAAAGCACATCCGTACATTCTTTGCCCTAATCATTTTCTAAGCATTTGCTCTCCACTTAAGCCTTTTGCATCAGGTCCTCTTTTTTTTCCCCCTCCCACCCCGCTCCCCACTCCCCCTCCCTCATGAGCCCTTGATAATTTATAGATTGTTATTTTGTCATATCTTGCCCTATCCAGAGTCTCCCTTCTCCCCCTTCTCTGCCGTCCATCTCCCAGGGAGGAAGTCACATGTGTATCCTTGTAATCGGTTCCCTCTTTCCAACCCACTCACCCTCCACTCTGCCAGCATCGCCCCTCACATCCCTGGTCCTGAAGATATCATCCACCGGAGTTTCTGTTCTTAAGATTCCATTCTCATTATCTGTCTTTGTTCTCATTGCCCAGCTCTAGGACCCTGAAGAGAAAATAAACTTATTCTCTTTTAATTGTCACTAGTGAAACCAAATAGGTATTTAAATTATTTTATCATTGCCTCACTTATTGTTAAAGACCTAACAATCAATAATGCTCTCAGAATATTTCTATAAAACACCTGATTCATAAAATCACTAGTTTCTTGTTAGCTTTATTTAATAAGTATTAATATTTTTACCCATTAAACTACAAGATGATTTTTTTAAAAGAAGGTTAATGGGGATTCAACAATTATATGTTGTTCAAAAACTGGTAAACATCATACTAAGAAAATTCAGTGTGATGGAAAGTGTGGGTATCAAGGTGATAAATACATTTAGCCATCATGCAAATCAAATTGGGATACACACTCTGAAATAATTCTGAATATTGGACCAGGGAAGTTTTCTGATAGGAAGCAACATTGAGCTTGAATGCAGAGACCAAGTTAGAAAGATTGCAGAATGTGCAACGAACATTCCAGGCAGAGAGAAACGCATGTGCATGAACCTGATGGCATGCCTGGTAACATTCGGGTAAAAAGGAGGCTTGGATTGTGAGAGGCAGGAGGTGAGAGAGTGGGTGTGGAAAATAGCACACTGCCTTGTCTAGCATGAGTTTGTTCCTAAAGGCATCATTGTATGAAGGAAACCATCCAAATAAGCAAATAAATGCCCAAGTGAACTGCAATTAGAGAAGTGGAATTAAGAGGCAAATAGGGTACTAGGAGAGAAAGCAAACAAGGTGGATCTGCTCAAGCAGTTTTCCAGGGAGACCAGGGAAGGTAACATTTAAATTGGGATTTGCAAGGGCTCAAGCAATATAATATTGCGGGGGGGCGGGGGGTGATTGGAGGGGGGTGCATCTCACGTAAAGAAAGCAGAGCATGGGGTGGTTACAAGATTGACTGGATGTCTGTGAGAGGCTTGAGCCTCAAGGGAGTATGACAGGGAGTACATTTTGAAAATTATGGAGGAATCAGATCATCTTGAGCCTTTTGTTTTTGTATTTATTTCTTTATTTGCCAGCCAGGATAGGAAAATCTATAAGACAATAGCCATATTAATAATTTCTTGGGGTTATGGCAAAGAAGGTAGGGGAAAATGGGAAGTACAGGAAAGAAGGAAGTATTCTAAAATGATTATGGTGATGAGCACACAACTTTAAAAAATATATTTAAATTATTGAAATATATAAGTATGAATTATATGTCAATAAAACTGTTAAAAACCTAGAAATGTATTTTTTTGGAATTAAAGGCTAGAAGTCTAAATTGAGGTACCATGTTAACTCTTTCAGAGGGATCTGAGAAAGGAATTGCTTTCATAAGGTCACCAAAGTAAACCAGTCATGACCGATGAACAAGCATGTGGATTCTGGGCTCCCAGGTAATTCTAGCCCCAATCCAAGAACAGTTCATCCATACTTGCCTTCATGAAGAGATCACTGAAGATAGGGGTGCTACAGCAAAGTGGTACAGACAGCAGATGGTGCCCGGGTATCAACTGCAATATGCCTGGGATCTTAAAGGTTTGTATTCAAACAAGCAGCCATCTAAGTGTGGTGTCAACTAAGTCCACATCAAAGAAGCATACCAGCCTACGTGATCCAACGATGCTGATAACAAAATCTAAATAGGATGAAGAGAGAAGTAACAGCTTCAATTGTGAACACACAGTTTGCAGAAGTCGACAGAGAATAGCGGGAGACAAATCCTTCTGCAGAGTATCTAATCAGATTAAGTCTCTGGCAGGGTCCCTCTGGCCCCAGGTGAGGAACACTAACAGATTTACTATCAGAGATTCTTGTAAACTTGATTATGGTGGATCGAACCACGGTATAATGTGATACTTGGTCAGTTGACCTCCCTCTTGACCCAGCCTGCTCTAGGCTCAAATATTTCACGTTTGTCTCATGACAGAAATATTTTCTCCGGCTTTTAAAATGTTGTGGTCTTTCTTTCTTACTCATGGTTTTTATCTTTACATTATTAGTATTTTCCTCTTTCATTTTGTTTTTGTTTTTTTATTGGTTCTGTTAAGTTTCCCAGATTATGAAACCCAGAAGGAGTGGATGTATAGAGGCAGTGCTTGATGCAATGGTTTATCAGACTAGGGGTAGGAGGGTGGGGGGGGAGGAATTTGGAGAGCAAACAATGAATCTGGGAGGGGTAGTGAACATGAGAACTGATTGTGATGATGTACACACAACTATTTTTTAAAACACTTTAACTATGAAACTTTATGATATGTGATATTATATTAAGAAAAGTACTTTTTAAAAGGAAGCCAAACTTGACCTATGATGATTCTGGTGAAGGAGGAAGGTTTTTTTCCTTAGGGGCATTCAGTTTATCTTGATGGTTGTGGACTAATTTGGAAAAGGATATAAATAATTGTTGCTCAACATTAATAGTGTAATTAAGGGCACTGAATTATACATGGAGAAGTTGTTGAATTGTAGAATGTCTTGTTGTGTATATTTTTGCCACAATTAAAAAAATAATTATAAGAACAACAATGAGTACAAGGGAGAAGAAACTGTTCTCTAAGTAACTGTGGCAAAGATGTACAACTTTTGTTGATATGATCGAACTATTGAACTTTGTGATCTGTGGGTGAGGTGCCAATAAAGCTGTTCAGAAGAAGATAACACCGTGGCTTGAGTTCAGCTTGCCTGCATCCTCAGACTGACACCCTCGCTTTTAAACAGTTTTTTAAATCTTCTGGAGCAGATTTACTGAACGCAATGCAAGTCTTCTCTTGCTTCCACGAGGATTGAATGTGGATTTTAAAAAGATGAAATCCTTGACATCTTCATGCTTTTCTCCTTTTGTTGCATCTGTATGCCTCGTGGCCCAGAACGGTCACTCAGAAGGGCTTGGGACTAAGACACACACTCCCTTGCCCTAAATTCCCCCCTCCCCTGACACACATATATTACTCCAGTTTGACGTAACTAATAATACCTTCACAGAAAACCCCTATATCCAGAAACACAGTAAAATTCTTGAGATCAGGGGTTAGAACTTCAGCATACCTGTTTGGGACACATTTAGTCCACTGATGTATGGGGATAAATGAGAAAGAAAGCAAAGAAACTGGGGACCATTGCTGAAATCCCAGAGAGAGATCGAGCTGGTTTAGACTGGAGGGAGGCGAAAGGCTTGGGAGCTATTTAGGAGGAGTCACTGAAAAACTAGATTGGGAGTTGTGCACTATGTGGGAGAAATCATATACAACCTCCTTAAAATTCCATCATGTATGCTGAAGGCTGAATATCTACAATCAGGACATTTGAAACGAAACCCAAAAAAGACGTTGGAATTTGTGAAATATTCTCAATTCTTATTCTGATTAAAATAAAAAACTAAGCATAGATAGTGGTTTTCATATTATGAAAGTTGACCTGTTTATAAGCTCATTTTCAGGGACCCACTTCTATCACCTGTGTGTCCATTTGTGTGCATTGACTGAGGCGGCTTAAGTTTCGCTGTGACGCGGGGAGCTATGACCGAGGCATTTCAAGCACCCGGAATGGCACCCATGGTGGGCACCTTTAAGCAGAGCTTACAGTCTAAGACAGACCCCCGGAGAAAAGCTTGGTGGTCACTTCCAAACTTTAGTCAATGAAAACTACACATCACAATGGAATTTGTCCAACTCTCTGCAAACATGCCCAAGATCATGGACATGGCACCGGTCTGGGAAACATTTCATTCTGCTTGAGTCCCCGCATATCAGACCAGTCCAGTGGTAACTGAAAACAGTAATACCAACTCCAGAATTAACTGTTTTCCAGTTTATTACCTTAATTTAAATACAAAAATAGATATCCTAAATTCAATTTATTTTGTGGTAATTGCAAATTGAGTTTTGGATGTCCTTACAATAATTTTGTGAATGTCTCTTTCTGTCATTTAAATCTTATTAGTGCTAATAATTAATAACATAACCTCTTTTTTTTCTGGTGATAAAAAGACATAGCCATTCCTTGGGATGATGATGAATAAGTTCCGCTGAATAGATGAATATCTCAAAACTAATATTAACCAGTGGATTTGATCATTGCTGTTACCAGGACTTGGACCAGATGAGTACAAATTCTAAAGAAGACAGACCAGCTTCCTGTTTCAAGCTTTTCACTCGATTTGGTGATGGGATGGTTGATGCAACCCAAAGGGAGACGCAGCAAATCCTTATGGTTCAAATGCCCTGGAGTCACCTACATAGTTGATGATTGGTTACAGCCAAGTATCTCCTCATAAAAGAATTATTAAACATTTAGTACATCATAATCTAAGTTACATATATATATATATATTTAATCTCAAAACAAGGATTCACAGCTCAAGGGAACAAGAATGTCAGTAATCTTTTTCCTGGCTACTGCTGTTTCTCCACGCAGAGAAAAGTACCCCCTTTGAAAATGGTATTTTTACGTGTCTTTCAAAGAAGTTTGGATTTGGGCTTCTTGTGGTGCCCAGGAAGGGAAATGAACCATAAATGAGACACATCAAAAGTAACTTACAAAGAACTTTTTTAATATTAAAGTGATGAATCGGAGCTCAAATTAACAAGTAAAGAAGTGCGTCTATAATGAAAATCCTTTTCCAACATAACACTTCATTATAAAGGGAGTTTCTCTATAAGAGAAGCAAGTGTAATTACATTTTTATATGTAATTAGGACATTATTATCATTTCACCATATCAAAGTTCATTATAAGACATCTCCAATACATTTTTCATAGAGCAAAAATAAAAAGGGAACAGGAATCCTTCCATTAGACTCATCTAAGGACATCCGCAGGGACCGGGAGAAGCTCATTAAACAGCTCACTTAGCCCAAAAGGGACCAGGTAGAACCCACGTTGCTTTTATGACATAGACCTTGCTTCTTCCTTTCTTTTTTTGGATCCTGCAAAATTTCTAATTACAGTGTCCACCCCACTCCTACTCAACCACAAGGAATTAAAGGCTCAACATTCTCGGCTGGCACCCAACTTTCCCCAGCACCTCAAGCTGTGCTACACAGTCTGCTGTTATTTACTGGGTTTGGAGTCGTTTTTGTTTCCGACACCAAGATGTGCTGAGTTTGGGGCGGGGCTCAGGCATCCCCGAACTGCTCTGGCTCACGTGTATTATTAAAAGAGCCAACGTGTCCCTTTACCCCCTTCACCCACCATCATGTAATATCGCTGGAAGAGAAATAAAATCACTTTTTACATTAAGCCAACCAAAAAAAAGTTACTTAAAAAAACGTCGAGTTGAGCATGAACATTTGGTTGGTGTCAGGATTTATAAACATGTGTGCACCTAAGTTCTGACTGGCAGGAGTTAGTGTGGTAGCATGTTTAAAACCGACTTAAAACAAAATGCACCTTTAAAACACATGCTTTAAAAATTGCATGCTGCTGTTGCTACCGATGAAATAACTAAGATAAAGTAATTCTAGGGATTGCTTCTTAGTCCCACAAACACTGATTTCTTCTTTTGGGCTTGTTTGAGCTCCCTCTCTGGCAATGCCCCTGTGAATCTGTCATGCAGAGTGAGCCTGGTTTTAAGATCTTCAGCCTTTGCTCTTTCTGTGGGATATGCGAGCATGTGAAGAGACGCTGTTCTTTCTGACTGCGTAAGTAGAACACTGTAAAGTCAGCGAGCCCCCAAAGACGCATAGGGAAACTAGAACTGAAACACGCCGTCTTTAACTCCCAAACTTGGGCCTCCTGACCCCCTGGTCCGGGATCTTTCTGCACCCCCACATTCCAACAGCATTTGCAATATCTTCCCATGGATCCCAGAGTCCCAGAAAAGAAATACTTAGACAAACAATTATCTTAAAAGTACATTAAGCAATGTGCTCTTATTTTAAAGACCTTTGTGTGTGTGTGTGTGTGTGTGTGTGTGTGTGTGTGTGTGTGCTTTGTTTTTGTAGTATGTCATCTCAAATATTTTTGCTTGCTGGTTTTGCTGTTTGTCATTTTTTTAAAGCAGCTTGGTGGGAAGTAAAATACGTAAACAAAAAACCTATCGGCGAACTTCTCTGAAAATACTGATTCGGAAGGTAATATAAGCTTTTGGGGTTTCATGATTTTAGATACCAATGACTATTATACTTTGCTATTACAGAAATATCATTAATTTGACTTGCTGATTAATAGAACTTAAATAGACAACTCATATAAGGGGATCTTTCCTGGGACTCTCCAGCTTCTTTAATTCTTGGCGCATCTCCTATAGCTGTGTTATTTTTGTGCTAGCCCCCCAAACTGCGTGTCAAAATGTGAACAGAAAGTCTGCAGAGCTGCATCATTTATAGCAGGGGCAGATTTGAAGCAACACTCACACCACACATTGCTCCTCAAAAGGATGGCAATGTGTAGATGTCCAGATTGTGATGAAAGTAATTCCACGTTCACGTCTAAGAAGAGCAGCCTAGATAGCACGATTCCTGTTGAGAATGAAGTGGTCTCCCTACCTCGCTAAACAGAATTGTATCGTCATATTGTGTCCATGCTCCTGCCTAAGATCACACTAGTTTACTATGGTGTCATTGCTGCTTGGGGGGAGGACCTCTATTCCGCCAAGGAATGGTCGTGTGGATACTTAGTACGTCACGGACAGGGCATCCCTCGTCCGCTGCGATGTGATGGCTGGAGGATGCTTCTTTCTCTTGGGGGAGGTGTGTGAAGGTAAGTGGTGTTGATTTCTCTGGCCTAGTCTGGCCAACAGGCTGGATGTGTTCCACCCCTGGTCTTTCGTGGGGTAAATCTCCATAAAACATAGCAGTCACGTTTGTTTGTTTTTGTTGTTTTTAATGAAGGTGCACTTTCTAATGATTTCTTTCCTCTGTTCGTGATATTTGTTTGCTGAATGAGAACTTGCTGCCAGAAATCATTTCTTAGAACCAGATGTTCTTTCCTTTATTTAAAATGATCATATATGGGTGCTAAATATGACAGTCTCTTTAAATAAATCTTAAAGGGAAAAAAGTTACGTTAAAATAGCTTTTTGTTCCTTGTCTCCTAAGAAGCATCTAGGTTGCCAAGCGCATGTGCCATGTTTACCCAGTTAAATAGTTGTGGTTTTTACTTTTTGAATTTTCAGGTACATGATTTGAACATTGCAACCGGAAGTCCACAAACTTTTCTTTTTAACTATATAAAACCTATAGTCTCTTTAAAATGATCCAAATAAGTGTGAGCTCATTAATAGCGGTTTCATTTCCATTAAGGCCTTTATCATAAAATCAACCCACACAATTGCCCCCGATCCTGCCTCACAGTAAATAAGCACCTTGGCAGAAAACAAGCACACGTATTGTGGGTGACATTGTGACATCGCCCTCCCCTTGTGCCTGTCTGCCTGACGCTCAAAGTCCTGAGACCTTTTCAGAGAAAATCTCCCTACCAATGGGTGCCTCTGGGCAAACACAGCTGGTGGTCAGTTGTCATTGGTTTTTGCATGCTGATATATTTTTAAATGTATGTATGTGTATAGTCACATTCATAATATACATATTTTCCATATATGTGTGTGTGTGTGTGTGTGTGTGTGTAATTTCCTTTTAACTGCAGGCCCTCTGTGGAGAAGGAAATCATTTACCATTTTATTTATACCTTCCCAGGGGACCGGGCAAAGAGCTCTGCTCACTAAGTGTGCATCTTCAGGACGTAGTATTGATTTTTTTTTTCTAACTGGGGATCACTACTGTATTGTGGCTTTTCTTTGTTTCTTTGTTTCATCAGCGCTCTTCTGGGACTATTATCAAATAAACAAATTTCAAATGTCTACCTTTTAATAACATATGCTGTGTGTGGGAGCACATTGAACGGATGAGCTCTACTTCACTCCAGGGCTGCCCTGGCCCCACTCCACCCATTTGTGGCATATTCTAAGGTTTCCTATGACAGTCTCAGAAACTCGAAGGGGCTGTCTGACCCTGTCCGGTAGGATCTCTATGAGTTGACATGGACTTGATGTCAGTGAGTTTTCCTAAAGGAAAACGCCAAGTACATTTCCCCCTTATTTACAGAAAGGAACCTCTTCCCAAATCAAAGAAAGCACAGCTTTGCTCTCAGAATACATACGAGTCTGGTGAAACACTCCTTTTAACCTACCGTAACACTGAACCCACATTCAGAGTTTGAAGTTACATAGATGCATATTTAATTATGGTGGCCAATTATTTTGCTACACTCACTGAGGAGGGAGGATGGTGACATAGAAGAGAATTCCCAGACCACATAAACTATTGCTATTCCTCCCAGCTATCACTCCCATATTACCTGCATATTCTTACACTTTTTTTAAAGGAATCTTTCATCTTTGAACAGACTGGCATTAAAATAATGTGTAACAAAAGGAAATTGCATTGGAACTGCGTAAAAGCTGGAAGTCCTTGAAGCTTAGAATCCTTTTTTTTTTTTACTTCTCCAAAAGGAAGAATTTTTGATATTATATTTTATATATATTCCATCCTAAGCAGAGCTGGTATTTGAGACAAGGTCAGAGGAGAAATTTAAAAGGAAGCTCGTGAAACATTTTTTGGGGGAATCCTGATGGTGCAGTGGTTGAAGCACTTGACTTAATTGAAAGGTCAATGGTTCAATCCCACCAGTTGCTCTGTGGCCGAAAGATGCGGCACTCTGCTTCTGTAATGCTTTACAATCATGGAAGTCCTGTGGAGAGTTTTTATTTTGTCCTGCAGAAACCTCATGAGTCAGAATGGACTCAATGGCTGTGGGTTCAATTCTGAGTTGTTGTGTAACATAGAATCCTCATGACCAATTCTCCATGTAATAAGCTCTTTTGGTTTTTGGAGAAAGAGAAATATCATGACTGATACGCTTCAATACCTAAAATGAATCCAATATTAATAACTGCACATTTCTGTTGATCGTTTTAAACAGACTAGATAGATTTTTATATAGCTAAAATAAATAGTGATAGGTTGTAGATTTATAACTTTATGAATGTGTCTAGTCCTTAGACTTCAACCTCACTGCCAAAGAGTCAGTGCCAACTCACGGTGCCCCCTCGCGGGTTTCTGAGGCTGTCACTGCTTATTGCAGTAGAAATCCCCAATCTTTCAACCACAGAGCTGCTGGGGGTTTAGGTACCGTTGACCCTGCGCTTCACAGCCCTACGAGAACCCACTCCTCCACCAGGCCTCCTCGTCTCTAGGATCTAAGCAAGGTTTAATTTATAATATGCTTTTTCTGGTTTGTTTTGAGATTGTATTTGTAATTGTATACAAGTAAATCTTCTTATGAATTCACCAGGTGAATGTCTAACTTCATTATCTACACCCCCAAATAAGACAGACTGTGGTGAACGATCACTCATGGGAGTAGGGTTCCCATTTGGGTGTACAATCATATAAGCATACTTAATATTTTTTCTCCCTTGAAATCCACTCTTAAAAACCCCTCTCTCCAGCTCGCCTTTCAATACCAGGCTGGATGTGTTCTACACTCGTCCCGCCAACCGTTCATTCCCGCCTCTGCGCACGAATTCATTCAGAGAAATGCTCCGTGGCCGGTTACCATGTGAGTAGCGGCTCTGGTGGAGTTGCCAGTCTGCCGAGAAAAGCACTGGCATAAGATGGACACTTCTCGTGTCTCACAAGCAGTGCTCCCTCATCATCCTTTAAGAGAGTCCCTTCGCCTGAGAGAGGCGCTCCGGGGAGCAATCACTACGTGACAGCTGTGGCCCTGCTGGGCGGAGGCCTGCTCCATGGGAAGCTGTAGCCCCTGCACCAATGCGGGGCGGTTGCCTCTCTGCCGCAGCTTGGACAGCTGTCATGGCCTGCTCGCCTCTTGTCTCGTCTAACCTACTCCGACCTCGTTTCATCCATGAGCAAGGGCTGCAATGTCATCCAGGGGATGACGCTTTTGCTTTCATAATGTCATTATTAGGGTTCCACAGCCAGCCAGTTGTCCAGATGAGAGTGGAGATCAATCTGTCTCAGATGCCCTGGGCGCCTGGCAGATGGCCCTGTCAATTGTGGTTAAAGACATTGTGCACCACGACTCCCTTGAAAGCTGTTAGTCGTAGAATTGACTGCAGACAGGGATGGTCCGAATAGCAAAACTCTCCAGGAGGAAAGAAGAGAAGATGGTGTAAAAGGAAAGACCAGCAGTGGTGCAAATGGTGAGGCGCCGGTCAGTCACCCAGAGGTTGGCAGTTCAAACTCTTCCAGCAACCCCACGGAGAAGAACCTGGCAGTCGGCTCATGTAAAGCGGACGGCCAAAACAGCCTCATGAGGCCCTTTGAATCTGTCACTTGGGGTGAGTCAAAACCCAACTCTGCAGTAGGACCACCCACACACCACTATAAAAACACCTCTTGTACACCCAGAGGGTTGGGGCAGCCCTGGTCTGAGCAATGCACTTTTCCATCCCTCTGGGCCCTGCACCCTCCGATTCATGGTCCCGTTCTGACATCTGTGTGAGTAGGGAAAGCCTGCTCTAGAGACAGACCCGGCTCCTGAATCTGAGTTGAGTTGCTCTTCAAGAAAGCATCCTCACACGGGCCACAGCCTACACAACGGTCCCTGCCAAGCATGGTTTCCTCCACAGCAGCGTGGCAGAAGTGTCTGTTTCATTGCAGCATCGGGAACTTGCCATCTCCAAACAGCATCCGTCACGGGCAGTCATTCTTTGACGTGAATCTGACACGCAATCGCGCAGACACGCTTAGTGCATCCTTTGGGCTCGGGGTGCGGGGAAGGAACAGTTGCATCTTGAAAAGGGTCTCTGACCATGCACTTTTTCCTTTGGCTTGGAGTCATGGGTTGGTTTTGGGTTATCTTCGGGGTACATTATAAATGTCTTAGTGCAGCCCTATGACGTCCTTCAAAGTCTGTTCTGAACCTACTTTTGTGGTCACAAGCCTCTCACTGCCCCACACCCCACACGGTTGATATCTTTTCTCCCATCTGTCCATGGCTTGCGGTCCTGATGTACGCCTCCCAGGACTGTTGTCCAGCTGGGAGTCTTCCCCTCAGAAGCAGCCTTGTCACACTTGGCCTGGCAGACAGTGCTGCCCCCTCCTTGGAAGTCCCTTGGCACTTTTTCATATCTCTAGAGCAGCGGTTCTCAACCTGTGGTTGCGACCCCTTTGGTGGTGGGGGGAGGGTGTCAAATGACCCTTTTACAGTGGTTGCCTGATTCATAACAGTAGCAAAATGACAGTTATAAAGTAGCAACGAAAATAATTTTCTGATGGGGGGTCCCCACCACATGAGGAACTGTATTAAAGGCTGCGGCATTAGGAAGGTTGCGAAGCACTGCTCTAGAAGAGTACACTACTGGTTTTCTGCATAGCGACGTCTTCACTACTACACTACAGATTCTTTCAGGGAGAGCATTGTGTGTCACGCATCCTGATATCTCTGTTGTTACAACTCATACTATCCTGTAAGGCAGGTAGAATTTCCCATTAGGTAATGTTGGCTGTAATCTTTATGGAAGCATGTTGCCAGATCTACCAGTGAACTAGTGGGAGGGTGTGAACTACTAACCTTTTGCTTAGCACCCAAATGTCTAACTTTGGAAGCACCAAAGCTCTTCCAGATCAGCTCTTCCTGATCAGATCCATGACTGTCAAGTTGAGTCTGCCTTCTAACAACCCTGTAGGACAAAGGAGAATTCTCCCCGGGCTTCGAAGACTACAGTCTTTACAGAAGCAGACTGCCACACCTTTCCACTGCCACAAATTTGGTGGGCTTGAACTGCTGACCATTTAGTTAGCAGTCAAGTGTTATGACCACTGCACCACCAAAAATCCTGGCTCGGATGAGCATGCTAATTATTACAGGCCTCTTGAGTCAATGACTATGAAATAGAAATCTATTAAGCCAGCTCCAAGGCCTTGTGTCATCGTCACCGCCTCTTACTCATGGTGAATAAGAGCTTGAGGACAGAGTGGCTCCATGTGACTTTCCAGAGGGACTATATATTCACCCCCTGGCCCCTATCATGAACAATAACCAGAAAAAGAGGCTGCTGACATTTTGTACGTAGCTACAGTATCAAATCAGAGGACTCCAGGAATCTAGGTCCCCAAGGGCTCAGTTTCCCCATGATTAACATCTGGGTCAGGCTGTCCTGCGTGGAACTATCAAACCAAAAAATCCACCGCCAGAGTCAGTTCTAATTCACAGTGACCCCACTAGACAACATAGAACTGGGCCTTGGATTTTCCAAGACCATGGATCTTTACGAGGTCAGAGTCTCTTCTGGCTCCCCCAGAGGAGTTGGTGGGTTTGGACTACCAAACTTGTGGTTCTCATCCCAGGGCTATACCCATTGCACCATCAAATCACCTCATGTCAGTGATCTTTATTTTCCCCCATTATACCATGTACAGAATAACATCCACTCAGGTAGTATTTGACTACATATACATCTGTGGTCTGATCAGTTTATAAGAGAATTCAGAAATCCTCATCGGACAACAGAACCTAGCAGATATATTGCAATTAGCAAAATCTACAGCTACCTGCACACCACACAGCATCTTACCTCTCTTGTATGTGAAGCAGCTGGGTAGTCAGGCATATAATGGTACAGTACATATGTGGCCCATAGTACATGTGTTTTCATGGTCACGATGCACTGCTCTGTGTTACTGGCTCTATACCATACCATCTCGTGGTCTTTTGATGTGAACTTTCCCTACTTACAGTAAAACACCATAGAGGAGCACATTCTTTCATTCATAGGCAGTAGCCTCCAATCTTATGGGTCCTGTGTCTACTGAATGCTATAACATAATCTCCTTGCTTAATTTTCTACCGGAACTATGACTGCGAAGTGCGTTATGGCTTCCAAAGGCAGCAAAAGCAGCCCCAGAGACAAAGGAGAGGGGTCTATCTGGAATGGAAACAACGCGCGGGTGGACAACCGGCAAACGGCATCGAGTCGGTGTGCTTGTAGGGTACCCGCATCACACAAGGCCTTATTTCACAGGACTCAGCGTGCATGCTAAGTGACACCTGACTGTTCTTGTCCTCTGGCTTACAAGAAGTTCGGCTGATTGTTTCTCTGTGGGGCTGCGTTCTTTTAGAACAATGTTGCGATGCCTTCTAGCACCTACTACCACTGAGACAAGCCCAGAAGTTAAATTATGAAGCAAACATAAGCTTTGAAGACATTTTTATTTAATCTGTATTCCCCTGTTTCATCTGCACATCCATCCAGCACAATCTGCATCCTTATTAACCACATCAACTTGCTTTAGAAAAAAAGAGAGAGAGTAAAAAGTAAGACATCTGTGTTATAACATTAATATATTCAAAGGTTTTTACTTTCATCTTGCAGGCATTAGGCGTGTGTAAGTGCAATGGAAGCCTGGCATACCGCAGCCCGGCTGAGTGAACTGAAGAAAAACATTCTTGGAAGCATGAACACAAACAAACAAACAACAACAAAAGAGGACCAAAACAATAATGTTCGGCATAAGCATGTTGGCGTGGAGGGGGGGGATTATGTAGAAAGCTACTTTTACCTTCGGCTCCTGCATTGCCTTGATTCTAACTGCCGGCACTGTTTCTAAGGCAGGGAGGCAACCCTGAAGTAGTGTGCTGAAGGTGTGTTTGTGCTGCGATGCCCTCTGGCTTGGCTGCCAGCCTATTCCCTTAGATCAGAGCCAGAAGGCAGACTGTTTTCGAATACCGATCACCTCACCCGGACCTAATCCTTTGAGTTCTCTTTGGCATCCATTCCTTCTGCCAGTTGCCTCTTCTGTTCCTCTCTTTTCTTCTGAAGTTGACAACAAAGACATCCTCGGGGCCCTCCTTGATGTAAGACCACTCTTGATGTTATTACAGTGAGGTGGTGGTGTTTTTTGTACCCTAAAGTTGTGCTGCTTTTATATTCAGCTAGCACAATATTTGCACACCAGAAGATAAAGAAAGTGTGAATATGTGATACAGCGCGATGGTTCCTTTTTAATCCGTACCCCTCCGTGTTTCTCTTTTTGATGTAAACCTTCTCCTTTCCCTGTCACTCATCTACATACCTGATCAAGAACCCAAAGGTCTCGCTGTATAGACGACGTTACTTATATACCTTAAATTGGCCTGACCTGCCACTTCTAATTTTAAAAAGATGGCTGTACGGGATATGGATGAATATGGAATTCCTATGAAGCACAAAACTTTTGAACGGTTCCTGTCCTCTGTGATAGTGAGTTTTAAAAGGGAAATCTCCAAAGAGCTAATTAGTAGACAAGTCGAGCTCAGCCTGAACAAAGCTGAAACGATAGCAGATAACTAAAAGGACCTGGCCATCGCTGACAAAATCAAAGCCCTGACAGAGCTGGCAGTAACCTTGGGCTGCTAACTGACAGGGACAATAAGAGAGAGAGAGAGAGAGAGAGAGAGAGATGGAGAAGGAGGAAAGAATGTGTCCTCTGAACATGGTGGAGCGTGACAGCCCCAATACAGGCTCTCTAAAACACACACTATCTCCACCACGAGGAAGCCGTAATCTGCCAACAGGCAAAACCAAAGGCTTCACCGCGCACCCCAGCTCACTGGTTCAGATCACTAGTCAGGAAGGAAGGAGAGTGAGGAGGCCCCGCAGCTCCTAATACATGAACTCGGACAGTTCAGGGCCACTGGCGAACCTGGGGGTGGAAGTATTCTTCCTGGATGGTGGGTGACTGAAGGAGGAGAAAGCACTAGGCTGCTGGTCAACCTGAGGCAGTGGAGCCAGTGAAGAAAAGCTGAGGGAATCCCTAGGAAACGGAAGGAGCCCACCTACCATCGAGAAAAGGTTGGGGGGAAAAAGAAATGACACTTGGGGCTTTCAAAGAAAAAAATGGCCACAGTGGTTCTTTGCTAGGGATATAATTTGCCAAGAGGGGTGCTGAGCAGGGAGCTGCATTTTAAAGCTACTACGTGGGAGAGAAAGCATAAATTCAATAATTGTAAAACAATCCTATGCGGGTTCAGGGACAGGATGGTGGTCAGAGCCAAGTTGAGAGCTGTCACAGTCAGAAAATTGGTTATACACAGGGAGGGAAGTCAAATACATATTATGGACAAAACATTAAAATTGTTTTTTATATTGTATGAGACACTATTATAAAAGAACAAAAATCAAGAGAAGCGTATTCGTCCAGAAAGGAGCAGGCGTTGAAGGCTCTGAGGAAGCCGGGGGTCAGATGAGGAACTGAGGGTGGAGCTGGGAGAGGAGAAAACAAGAAAGGACTGACCACATGGAGGACAGAGGGCTTTCTGAGATCATGCAGTGTTCTAGTTCTGCCTCCCCTTTGAAATGTCTGCCTTTATAACTCAGTGGCATTGATTACATTTTTTCACATTGTACGACCATTATCATTATTCATAGGTGTGTCAATGGCTGACTTTTCTTTTTTTTACCCTGTTTTTTAAAAAATGCTCTATAATGAGCATATTTTGTGATCTGGGTGGTGGTGGTGGTAACCTAACTATTGATTTGTAAAATGGATGGAGCTAACTGTGCTTTGCATATTTCCCCCTATGTACGGTTTACTGCACAATAAAATTTTTTTAAACTTTATTTTAAAGAAAAATTCTTTACCAATAAGAGAAAGGAAGGGAGAGTAGGTAGATATGGGATATTAAGCTTAGGCACTGATGAGCCTGGTTCTAAAGATCACCGGGGCGCAAACATGATCAGAGGTACGTTCCTTAAGTGAGACATCTCAAAGTTCCCGCATGTATCTATTACATTCCATTATGTGCTCTGGACATGCAAGCAATTCTATCTAGGACAGGAGCCAATCACTGAGAGAGTGCGACTAGCGCAATGTGGGTGACGCACGTGCTTAAAAGCAAGCACTTTAAACGCATTCCTCTTTGAAACCAAAATACAAATAACATGCATTAGGTGGTTTCCCTTCTCCCTAAATGGGGTCTCAGTTCCAGACAAGTTTTTCTGGTTCTATATTTATCCCTCCCCGAGATCCTGAAATCAAAATGCTCACGGACAGTTTAGCACCGGAAGACATCATCTGGGATTCCCTACTCCAGCGATATTATCTTGGAGAGAAATGGACAGCGCGGCCAGGTGAGCGCTTTAGAAATAAAACCCCGGGGGATTCTTTTATTTTATTTTTTTAAGGCAGGTTATGTAAATATACTTAAAGTCAAAGAAAATGCATCTCCATATTCTTGCTCAAACTCCATTGCCTGCAACCAGATACGAGCTTCACTGTGGTCGGGGTGGAGGGGATAAAATAAAACTCTCCATGCATCACTTTTCTTAAAAGTGTCCTCGACTCCTCCCCATGTGATGTTCTCTCTACAAAGAACACTCCGGGTACGTTAAAAAGCCCGACTTGGCTCAGAATGAGTCCAATTGCATCCATCTGCCCGAGTCTGACCAGGAATGAATGATATTGGGAAAAGTCTGCCCCACACTTAACTTGGTGCCAAGGAAAAAAAAATTTCCCCTTTTGATTTGGGCTTAAAATTTAATACCCCCCCCCTTTTGTTTAAGTATTGCAGAGAACAGTATCTTAGGAATGGGTCTCCACACGGCTCCTCTAGCTACAAGCCTCTGGCTGCCATCAGCACAGCTTCATGTGTCTTGCCAGCAGGAAGAGAAAGCAGAGAGGGTGTCTGTCTCGCCTCCAGGGAGGAAGACAGGAATTCCCAGAATCCTCAGGAGAAGGCCATGTCCACACAGAGGCTTCATTGACCATAACCTGATTGACAGGCTAGACTCCACACCTACCTCAAGTTGACAGTAGATTATGTAACTATATTACAGCATCCTTTTCCAGGGACTGGCCTCTCCTGATCACATGTTCAAAGTAAAAGACAAGAGAGTTTTGCTATCCTTGCTTCTTAGGAGCATTTGGGCTATATTTCCTCCAAAACAAATTTTTTGTTGTTGTTATTGTTTTCTGTCAGTCCATGGCATTTTTAATATTCATTGCCAAAGGCATCGATTAGCTTTTCATTAATCTTCCTTATTCATTGTGCAATTTTGCCCCAGCATATGAGTCAATTAAAGGACAGGATGACTTCAGTCAAGTGCACTTCAGTCCTCAATGGGACACCTTTGGTTTTGAACACGTTAAAAAGTTTTTGTTTGCTTTTTGCCACAGGTTTGCTCAGTTCAAGTTGTCACTTGATTTCTTGACTACTGCTGAGCTTAAAGAAGATTCATAGTCAAACCTCTCACCAGTTCTCCACTGGTGGTCAATTAGGTTACCCAAAGGACTACTGACTTCAAGGTCAACAGTCTCCCCAAGGGCAACACTTTCTACTGTTAAAAAGTTGTAGTCTTGGAGACCTATAGGCACACTTCTATCCTGTTCTATAGGGTCACCATGAGTTGGAATTGACACAATGGCAGTGGGTTGAGTTAAACTGGTGGCAAAATGGCTTAGTGCTTAGTTGCTAACCCAAAGACCAGCAGCAATTGAAAGCCACCAGCAGCTTTGTAAAAGAAAGAACTAGCAATCTGCTATCATAAAAATTACAGCCTAGGAAATCCTAAGGGTCCCTGTTGGTATAGTCTGTTACCAATTAGGCTGCTACTTTGAAACCACCAGCTGCTTCTCACAAGAAAGACCTGACATTCAATTCCCTGATTACAGTGTTGGAAATCCACAGGGGCAGTTTTATCCTGCCCTATGGGGTCGTTAGGAGTTGCATTTAGCTTGATGGCAGTGAGGGAGTTGTATGGGGCAGTTTGACTCTGTCTCATGGGATCTCGCTGAGTCACAATCACTCAATGGCACCTAACCAAAGTCTAGGCCTCACCAGCTTGTTTTGGTGTAGCTCACTGTGCTAGTCTGGTAACTTGAGAGAAACAAATCCACAGAGACTCATGTATAAGAGAGAGTTTTATATAAAGGTTAAGTGCACATAAGAAAACATCCCAACCCAGTGCTGCCCAAGCCCACAAGTCCAACATTAATCCATATGTCTGACACCAATCCACAAAGTCCTCCTCCATCTCACAAAACACACACTATGACACCGACTGCAGGAGGAAAGCTGAGTCAGTGAGCGTGTAGGCATCCCAGCAGTAGCAGGGGTCCACGCCACAGCTTCAGCACCCAGGGGTAGGTCCATGTGGCTTCTCCTCGGGGATGTCTTGCAGAGCGTGAGCCTTGCCAGCTGAAGCAGGGAACTAGTTAAGGCAGCTGCACCCTAGTTTGACCATCACAAAGCAAGAGACCCAAGAACTAGAAAGGCGAGGTTCACTGAGAGCCATTTATCCCTTCGCCCTTCAATTAATCCCACATGTGTTTATCAGCCAGGTTGGCACAATAAACTAAGTATCTCACTCACCTACTGCTTTGATTTTAGGTATCAGTAATTTGTCCACTCACAAATGCCTTTGATGGTTATATCTAAATACTTTATCTTACTCTTCAAACTCCCCTCCATCTACTATCACTATCACCTGAGAACATATTCTCTTACCTTCTGAAGTTCTTTTTGACCTACATTCCTCAAAAGCCAAACCAAACTCATGGTGCCCCTATAGGGCAGGGTGCAACTGCCCTTGTGGGTCTCAAAGAATATGACTCTTTCGGAAGTAGAAAGCCTCATCTTTCTTACTTGGAGCAGCAAGTGGTTTCAAACTGCTGTTCTTGAAGTTAGTAGACCAATGCTAACCACTACACAACCAGCACTTACTTAAGAGATATCAATTCGAGAAATCAAAACACTTATCTCTCAATGTAATTCATTGATTTTTCAGTTGATGTTCACTTAATTGTCTTTGTTTCCTTTTTTTTTTTAATGTATAATCTAGTGATTACTTAAGGAGCCCTGGTGGTGTAGTAATTATGCCCTGGGCTGATAACTACAAGGTCAACAGTTTGAAACCACTAACTACTGGAAACCACCAGCAGCTCTGCTAGAGAAAGATGAGGCTTTCCATTCCTGTCAACAGTGACTGTCTCAACATTCAGAGGGAGAGTCCTACTCTGTCCTACAGGCTCACAGTGAGTTGGAATCGGCTATGGCAATAAGTTTGGTTTCAGTGGTTAACCAAAGATCATTTGATTTTAAAAATATAACTAACTACATGAGTTGATTTCAAAAGAAATCACTCCATATGACACTTGGTTAGCACTTAAGAGAAGAGGATGATTCGAAATAAGGTAACTGTCTCCTCTCTCACGTTTTAGTGTCAGACCTACTGAGAAGGCGCTGGGTGATGTGAACGGCTTAGAGATCAACAAAGATCTGAAAGCTCAGCTGTTTACATCCCTGCAGAGGTGCCTCTGAAAAACAGCCCGGAGATCTGCTTCTGACCACAGCCTTGAACACCTTATTGTGAAAAACCAAACCAAAAAAACTAACAACAGCAACAAAGAAAACCTTCTTGTGTGCTGGTAGACTCTGCAGCACATGGGGTCACCATGAATCAGAATCAAGCTGATGCCAACTGGTTTCTTTTCTTTTCTTTCTTTTCTTCTTCTTCTTCTTCTTCTTCTTCTTCTTCTTCTTCTTCTTCTTCTTCTTCTTCTTCTTCTTCTTCTTCTTCTTCTTCTTCTTCTTCTTCTTCCCCATATGGCGAGGCATTGATGGTACAGCGATGGAAATTCCTGACCAATAAACTCTATTGACCTGGTGGTGCAGCAGACAGCCACCAACTATCTACAAGTAGAGATGAAATATTGCAATCATTTGAAACAGGTTTCGACTGAGTTCCCAAATGAAGACAGGCTGGAAGAAATGCCTTCCAAACTTGTTGATGAAAATCCTGTAGACAACAAAGTCCAAGCCACAGCTCATCGTGCGGATGGTGCAGGATCAGGTAGCATTTCCTCCTGTACTGTCTGAGGTCAGAATGAGTCTGGGACATCAAACGGCAGCTAAGAACAATAGCAATGATTCATAGTTGATTGGCCCCTTTACAACTTACTGATCAAGTCCTCTTTCAAACTTGATCAGTGAATACAAGTACTGTGAATTTTCTGCTGTGGTTCTCTAGGAAAAACCTTTGAACATGCCATAACAGAATGGCGGCAAGAGTTGGAGCTAGATTCCTGTAGCATGTAGACATAGATTATATATGGAAGATTTGAGTTATGTTTTTTCACCCAACTGGTTTTTTTTCCCCATGGGAATCTTATCACTCCAATTTTTGTGCAGTGGTCCAAGTTGTTTTCACGCATCTACATTTTTTGTTATCAATATAGAATCATCAAAACACTGCATTTTCCCATTCTCTGAAAGCACTTAAATTAAGTCATTTCAGCATGGATTTTCTTTTTTTTCTCCTAAAATTAGAGAACAAAAACATTTCCTAAAGTGCTAATATAGCTTTTAGTTTGGAAACACACACGCCTAAATAGAGAAAACTTTGCACTTTTACCCTTTGATAATTTCAATATCCTTTAGGAAAATCATCAATATGCTAAATATGCTATCATATCACTATGCTAATGCCAAAATATCTGTAAGAAATGGCAGGGAGAACATTCAGTATCATGACGCTGGCCTGAAGTGATAATCTGAGTCAGCTTCTTCCCTAAGTAGTCAATGCCACCTCTTCCCATTATTTTCATAGTAGTAACACAGACGATCTCTGTGTGCATTTCTCAATAAGTAATTTGCAACTAGGAGAAAATGATGTTTGAGATCTTTTAAAATAAATTTTGTTAACCTGATGGTTTTTGTTTCTCTTAAAGTGCTTACAGTGGTTTTTAAAAGTTTGTGCAATGAGGGAAGTCCTAGAGTATTTCTACTGGGTCCATTTCAAAAATACACGAGTTTATTCCAAACAGTGCGTGTTTAAATATATCTCTTCAATGGGTGGTTAGTTGAAGACAAATCTTCTCAGAAATATACCTGTCTTAGTCTTATTAGGATGCCTTCAAATAAGCAAGTAAATAAAAGGATACTTTTTGTACCATAGGAAAAAATTATTCAAAATTCAGGGATAATATAAAAATTTTTAAGTAAAACTCAACTGGGAACCTTCCAAAATTACTGAAGCTTTATACAAGTTTAAGAGAATGCTGCCCCATGTAAAACAAAATATTGAAAAGAAATGTGGGCTTGAGTCCGAGGCTGTCAAAACTGCTGATTTAATGTGGTATGAATCCAAAAGCAGAGAGTACTTCCGGGAAGAATTCCTGAGATGGAAACACTGTCTTCAAACATGCATGGACCTTCTCGAAGGGTGTGCAGAGAAATAATAGCTTCACAGTTTGGGTATTTTTCTTGGACAAAAGTTTCTAGGATCTTGTAGAAATACTTTTTTACTCACCCCCATCATTTAATTGAAACTGTAATCTATCAATCACGAAATGATTTGGGGGATCCCAGGTAGTGTAAACGGTTTGCAGTAGGCTGCTCACCAAAGACTGGCCACTCCAACTCATCCAGCAGAGCCAGAGGAGAAAAAGAAAGATGGCTATCTGAATCTACAAAGGTTATAGCCAAGAAAATCCTATGAAGCACAATTCTATTCTGATACACATGAGGTCTCCATGAATCAGAACTGACTCAACAACTAAAAAAAACTTTTTTTTGATAATGCAAATCACCAATGTGATTTACTGCTAATTTAAAGGCTGGAGGGTGAAGTCCACTCAGACACCTGAGAAGAAAGGTCTGGAAATAGGGTTTTTCCGAATGTGACGAATCAATGGCACCTCATGACGTCTTGAAAGAATCATTGTACTCTAAGTTCTCCTGCATTGCTTGGAGGGAGGACTACTTGATGGGAATTTCTGTTCAAATATTTTTTGATTGGAGTGCCAACATTTATACAAATGGAATAAGTGATAGTAGAGGTAATGCTTATAAAAAGATTAAGGCTTTATGTTGTAGAGTAGACATTGCTAACTAATTGTCCTCTAAAAATCATTTAATGATCTTTTATGAAGAAGGAATGCTATGCTTGCTTTTAGATCCGGGGTCAGCAAACTGTGACTCTTGAGCCTTAGGTGATTCTGGGTATATACATGTGAAATAAAATTGAAAAATTTTAAAACACATTATTCTGATAATGGTGGTTTCCTTTGGTTTGTAAAAATATCCTTATGGCACTTGCATAATTTTTAAATTGTTGTCAGAGACAGGATTGCTTCTTTCATCTCAAAAGCTTGTTGATGCCTGTTCTAGATGTAGAGAATGGACAAGAATGATCTTATTGTATTATACATAGTCCAACTTTATGAAAGACAATAAGGAAAATGAGGATCTTAAGTATAAAGTAAATAAAATGCATAAAATTAAGTTAAACATTTAAGTTGTGAACATGTACTTGTATTTAGCTAATATTTAAAGAGAAAATATTTGTTAATAAAATAGAAAACAGCCATTATATATGAAGGTGATATAGAAAAACATGTCAAAATGAACATTTGTAAGACTGTCATTCTTTTAATGAAACTATTACAATATCATTAATATCACATGCAAGTACTTTTTTGCTGAAGATAATTTTTAAAATGGTCATAATAGTACATCAATAAAGAACTTCTAAAACTTCAAGCTGGATTCTGAAAAAAAAATCATAATGAAGGATATCATTACTGAAGTCAAATAGATCTTGATGAAAGCAGAAAATACCATTAAGATTTTTTACTTGTGTTTTATTGATTTTGCATAATTTGAAACTATGCAGATTATAACAAATTATAGATAATGTTTTTAAGAATGGCAAATCTAGGACATGTAATAGTGTTTGGATGAAACCTGAACATTGGCCCTGAGGCAGTTGTTCTAATAGAACAAATGAATACTACGGGGTTTAAATCAGGAAAGGTGTAGGTCAGGGTTGTATGATTTTGCCAAGTTTATTCAATCTCCAGGTTGAACATTTTATCAAGATGTTGGACTACATGAAGACAGCAGTGTTATGATTGGAGTAAGTTTCATTCGCCACATCTGGAGGTGACACAAATTTGAATACTGAAAATGAAGAGGGCATGAAGTGCTTGCTGGTGAAGATTAAAGTCTATGATCTTCAGTATGAATTGCACTTTAATATAAAGAAAACAAAAAATACTCACAACTGAACCAATGAATGACATCATGGCTAAAAGAGGAGATGAAAGTTGACAAGTATTTATTTCCTTTTACTGTGTCAACAATCGATGCCCCAGAAAAGCAGTCAAGAAGGTCAAAGACAAATTGGATTAGACAAATTGCTCTAAAAGATTTCTTTAAATGTTAAAAAAATCCAAGATGTAATTCGGATGATATTTTTAATCACCTCTTATATCTCCTACATATGTATAAAGGAGTCCTGGTGGCAGACTGTGATACTTGTGCAGCTAACTTCAAGGTCAGGAGTTCAAAACCACCCGGCCCTGTGGGAGAAAGACCAAGTTTTATGATCTGGTAAAGATTGGCAGCCTTAGAAACTCATGTGGGCAGGTCTACAGTGTCCTTGACAGTTTCTATGAGTCAGAATTGACTTGACAGTGTATATAAAACCAGGAGCATGAGTAAGGGCGACTGAACAAGAATTGATGCCGTTGAATTATGATGCTGACAAAAAATATTAAACATACCAAAGACTACCAGAAGAATGAACAAATCTGTGAATCTTCCTAGGAAATAAGTTCATCTCATGTACTTTGACCTTGTGATCAAGACGGACCAGTCTCTGGGGAAGGGCATGATGCTTGGTAAATAGAGGGGCAATGAAAAAGAAGATCCTCAAATAGATGGAATGAAACAGGGGCTGCAGCAATGAGCTCCACCATAGCAATGATTGTGAAGACGGGGCCATTATGAGTCCAAACTGAATCAGGAATATCTAACAGCAATAACATGTCTTAGGGAGCTTCAGTGTGCTTTTGATTGCTTATGTTAGTCAATCCAGGCTTTGGAAATTTGCACCAAAAGTTATTTTTCACTTTTTGGTGTGGGGAGAGTTCAAAGATGTTAAAATATTCCCACCATATGAAATTTGTGAAGAATTATCTTTCTGCATAGTAGAAATGTTCTTTTTCTCACTCAGAGATTTGTGTGTACCCTGAATATAGTTAAAGAGTTACAGTCTTTTAGCTATGTTGACCTGCTCTACTACATTGCTTTGTGTATAACCTGCACACCACAATGTTGACCTGCTCCACTACATTGCTTTATGTATAACCTGCACACCACAATGTTGACCTACTTCACTACATTGCTTTGTGTATAACCTGCACACCAAGATACTGATCTACTTTCCCCTTCTTGTTCTCTCTCTTTTTCTTTCTGGCTTACTTTATCTCTACACAAATATAAGTATAAAGAAGCTTTCACAAATAAATACTATCTTCATTTTTCTTTCTCTTTCTATTAGTAGTGATTTTGCCAGTGGTTTATATACAAAAATCACAAAATAAAGCCCACTGCCACTGAGTTGATTTCAACTCATAGCAACCTATATAAGGTTGCAGAGGCTGCAAATATTCACACCGTCTCCTCTTTCTCTCACAGGCCAAATGGGCTAATACTGGTGCTCTTAAACACCAAGCTTGCCATTTTCAGCCCAAGGCCTAGCTCACAGTGCCACCAGGAATGCTTGATTTATAGAGATTCATATATTAAGATTATGAATCCAGAATGATAACCAAGATATTAAATAGCCAGGGTGATATATGCACTAGCCAATCAAATCAATTTGTGTTGTGTAGCTCAGAAGCCAGCCATGCCATCCGTAACAATTGCTTTGGTCATTCTGATCACATATCAATTAAGTATCAGTTCTGTATAAACAAACTTCCAAAAGTAGACACATCAAAGAAACCATGATGTGCATTAGCAACAAGCCTTTATTAAATTATTTAGTATGTGTGAGTTTATTGTGCCAACCTGGCTGATAAACACATGTGGGCTTAATTGAAGGGTGGAGAGATAAATGGCTCTGTGAGCCTCTCCTTGCTTTGTGATGGTCAGGCCAGGGTGCAACTGCCTTAGCTAATTCCCTGCTTTATCCAGAAGGCTTACTTCCTGCAAGACATGCCTGAGGAGAATCCACATGAGCCTACCCTGATGCAGCCCTGGGTGCTGGAGCAGCTGAGTAGAGACCCCTTCCAGTGCTGAGATGCTTACACAGTCACTAATTGGACTTTCCTCCTGCAGTTGGCATCATAGTGTGTGTTTTGTGAGTAGGAGGAGGACTTTGTGAATTGGTGTCAGACAAATGGATTAATGTTGGACTTGTGGGCTTGGGCAGTACTGGGTTGGGTTGTTTTCTTGATGTGCACTTACCCTTTATATAAAACTCTCTCTTATGCATGAGTTTCTGTGGATTTGTTTCTCTAATGTACCTTGGGAGTGGGGTACTGTAGGAACAAATCATCAGATGGAGAGTAGATGTTTGTTTGAGGTCTCTCTCATGGTAGTTTTTCTTCTTTGTCTAGCCAGAGGTCAGATAAAGCCACACTGCTTACTCAGTTGTTTTCTGGGGAAAATAAGGGAGATATGAAAATGGAAAATTTGTAAGCCCACTTGCTCTCAGCCATTAAAATTTGGTCTTTGGATGGGTTTAGGTCATGCCTGCAAAGAAAGCTTTGAAAAGATATGCCCCAGCCAGTGCTTTGGCGTACTAAGGAACCAGTGGTCTTTGTCAGAAACTGGAAAAACTCTGGAACCATGAAGAACACTCCCCTCTAGGACTGAATGTTAAAGGGAGCCTGAGAGCAGGCTAAGATGCTTGCTAGGTGACCACCTGGATCTACTTGTTGAGGGGAAGTGGGAGAAATGCAGCAATAAAGAGACAGGTTGAGTTTGGTCACTGACACCTGGGGACTTAGTTACAGGAAACCATCCATAACAATTGCTTTGACCATTTGGATCGCATATCAGTTAAATATCAGTTCTGTACAAACAAACTTCCAAAAGTAGACACGTGTTAAAGAAAAAATGATGTGAATTGGCAATAGGCCTTTATTAAACTATTTAGTATGTGTGTGTGCACATATCTTTTTGTATACATAATACATGTACATATGGGTAGATAAATGATCTCTGACTTTCAAAACAGTTCTTCAAAGTACATCACTCTAAAGCCTATTGCTCCAATGTCATAAATTATGTTTGTAATATACCATTTATAAACCATTTTAGTAGCTTATTGCACATTGGTGTGAAATTTTATTTGAATATATCCCTTTCCTAGCTGAATTTTACCTTTATAATTTGAAAAAGGATAATTGTGCTTTTTTTCCTGGCTTCCCTGTATAATCTAAAAATTAAAATTAGATGTATACCTCTTTATTTAGCTGGTTATAAGGGATTAAAAACTCATTACCCAAGGAACCCCAGCAATTCTATTTTATCTAACCCACTGTACTTTGAAAGTTTCCCTTTTCTATAATGATTTCATAATTACTTCACTTTTGTATGTCTCCCAGCAAGTGAATGAAACATGTAGACATTTAAAAACTCCATGTGGACAGTGACCATTTGCATCCATCCAATTGAATCCCTCCCAGGCTTTCCCCACTCCTAGGAACACATCAACCATTGGTAACAGAAGCCACGACAAAAATCCCGTAACTTTGTGGAAGATAACAATCATTATTTTAAATTTTAAAGTTACATGATGAGAGTTACATTTTGTATCTCTGTGGTAATTCTTTCCATCTTAGTTTTTTGAGATAAAGATGAGGCTTTCTACTCTAGTAAAAAGTTAGTCTCCGAAACCCACAGGGCCCATTCTACCCTGTCCTATCTAAGGTTGCTATGAGTCAGAATCACCTAGATGGCAGTGAGGCAGGTTTTTTTTTAAGGTGTTTCACATTCGTGTTGTGGATGGCTATGTTCCAATTGTATAAAGAGCAAATATAGGAAGAAAGTGTGTTAGCCAGTGGTGTCAATAGTCCAGTAACTCCTGATATCAACATCTCTTCCTCACCCAATGCACTTCTTCCCATATTAGATCATGCAGAATCCTTAGTAGTGTTCAAAATTGGTTGTGATCATAGAACACTGTAATAAATATAGCTATAAATTTCTTAAATATATTTCTTAGAATTGATGAATACTAATAACAAAATTGATTTTAAAATCCACCGTGAATTACATTATTATTTACAACATGTATATTTAAAAATTTTTTTATCTGTTTTATTACTTCATTCTCAAAAAAGGCACTGACATTAATCACAGACACTATGAATCACAATAATGTAGTTAAGACAGAAAATTTGACAAAATCAACAACTATAAAAACACAATAGTAACAAAAATAACATAGCTTGCTTGTGGCATGGGAAGACAAAACCCAGGATTTGAAGAATCCTTGTAATTGGGCAGCTATGACTGCTCCACCAACTAGGATCCTGTATGCCCTTACTCTGTTTGTCCAACTGCATGGTTTAAAATCAGGGAAAGTGTGCATCCTTTCACTATACTTAGTCAATCTGTATGCTGAGCAAATAATAAGAGATGCTTCATATAGAGAAGAATGTGGCTTCTATGATACACAGAAGATACAACCTTGCTTGCTGAAAGTGAGGAGATTGAAGTACTTGCTGATGAAGATCAAGAATTCCACCGACAGTGTGTATTACAACCCAATGTAAATAAGAACAAAATCCTCACACCTGAACCAATAGGTAACAGCATGACAAATAGAGAAAAGATTGAAATTGTCAAGGATTTCCTCTGCTTGGATCCATAATCAATGTTCATCGAAGCAGCAGTCAAGAGATCAAAATACACATTGCATTGGGTAAATCTGCTGCACAAGACCTCTTTAGAGTATTGAAAAGCAAGGATGTTACTTTGAGGACTAAGGTGGACCTGACCCAACTCATGGCATTTTCAACTGTCTCTCTTCATGTGAAAGTTGGACTTCGTATAAGGAAGATTGAACAAGAATCAATACATTTCAATTGTGGTGCTGGAGAAGAGTGACATGAAATAGCAACAATAATATTTAATTGATCAAGGATTCATGAGGATGGGAGGGTAGTAGAGGGAGGCTTAAAAAGAGGAGCTGCTATCAAGGGCTCAAGTAGAAAGAAAAGGTTTTGGAAATGTTGATGGCAACATATGTACAAGTGTGCTTAAAACAGTCCAATGATGATTGTCATAAGACTTATAAGAGCCCACCTATACATTGGTATTCAAGAAAGAATCACAGACTGCCAAGAATGAAAAACCTGTCTTGGAAGAAGTACCGCCAAAATACACCTCAGAAGCAAGGATGATGAGACTTCATCACACACACTGGGGGCCTGGTGTCAGGAGAGAGCAGTCCCTGGAGAAGGACATTATTCTTGGTAAAGTAGTGAGGCAGGAACAAAGAGGACGGGCCTTTGACGAGATGGAATGACACAAGTGCCGCATCCATGGGCTCAAACATAGGAACACTTGAGAGGCCGGTGCAGAACTGGGAAGCGTCTCCTTCAGTTGTGCACGGGGTCACCAGGAGACGGGGCTGACTCCACAGCACCTGAAAATAACAACATCTGGAACCTATTAGAACACTCTGACAGCAAATTAGCATCTAGCGTTTTAGCCTTGTAAATTTATTGATGCATGTAAACTGGAATTTTGAAAACGCTTTTTGCTGTATACCATGTTGGTGCCTTTGAGTCCGTTTCAAGGCAGAGTAACTCTCTGGATAACAAAACAAAACACTACCTGATCCTGTGCCAATTTCACAATTGTTGCTAAGCCTGAGCCCATTGTTGGAGTCGCTGTGCTATCTCCTCTGGTTTCGAATCTTCCTCTTTTCTGATGTCCTTCTGCACCAAGCAGAGCGTCCTTCCGGCCCCTCCTGATCACGCATCCAAAGGACATGAGACTAAATCTCGCCATCTTTGCTTCTAAGACTTGCTTCTGATTATACCTCCTTCAAAACAAGCCTTGTTGTTCTCTTGACGGACAATAGTATATTCTACAGTCTTTGTCAACATTATATTAAAATGCATCCATTTTTCAGTCTTTCTTATTCATTGCTCAACTTTGACATTCAAATGATGTGACTGGAAAATACCCTGTGTTAGGCACACCTCACCTCAATCTTCAAAGTGACAGCTTTCTTTTTAATTCTTTACAAGTCTTTTGTAGCAGATTTGCCCAATGCAGTATATCTTTTTACTTCCTAGATATTGCTTCCATCGCCATTCATTGTAGATGCAAGTGAAATTAAATCCTTGACCACAGCAATGTTTCTATTTTTCATTGATGCTGTCTAGGCATATTTTATTTTAAAATATTAAATCCCTACTGAAACACTGCACAAAAATTTTATAGATATTTTTATGTCACACCCTCTAACAATGTCAACCCTTCCAACAGCCCCTATACCCCAACCCTCTAATGATGCCATCCATGTTAGCCAAGACTTAAAGTCAGAGTCAAGTTCAAGCTTTTCTGAGTGCTGGTTTATCTCTTGAGACCCATCCTGATGATTCAATCATCTCTTCAGCATACTAAAGGGAGGAACTCTACCTGCGTCTGTTTCTTTTTTCTCCCATTAACTGTCCTGCCCCGGTGACACTGACATGTAAGTGTTGCGCTGCTAAATAAAAGGTCAGCGGTCCAAACCCACTAGTTGCTCCACAAGAGAAAGATGAGGCTATCAGATCTTGTAAAGATTTATAGCCTCATAAACCCTATATAACAACATAATATTTAACCTAAAATTAAAACTATTTAAACATTTTCATATTAAAATGTTTTTTTCTAGTGTAATAGCCAAATTCTTTTCAATCTAATCATCCAGGATCAACTTTTCTATGTGATGATGAATATAGCATGGGTGTCTCTAGGCAGTTCTTTTTTAGATATATCATCACATCAAATGACACATATATCACAAATTTGATTAAACAATTCTCAAAGTCCACACCAACAACCCGCACACTTAGTACTAGACAGCAAACACTGTAAAAACCAGCAGCTGTTCTTTGTAAGGAGCAAATTAAGCGTGATGAATGTCTAATTTGAGAGCAACACAAAGCACATTTCATCTCAACAGCAGAAAGATTGATCTGACATGCTCAATAGATCTCTTAAGAATCTTTTGATTGACCTTCCTATATCTAATGATGACATTTAAGTGAGTGCCACTCCTCGTTCTTGGCTCAGGAACCAGGGAAGAGGGGAGTGTGGATTTAAACAAGGAACTCTCAGAGTGCTATGCCTAAGGGTTCAGTTGCTCGTGGGCAAGTTTGTGGTTCCATCCCACCAAAGGTTCTGAAGGAGGAAGATTTAATAGTCTGCTTTGATACAGATCACAGCCTGGGACTCCTTCTGCAGCAATTTCATCCGGTATTATGGTGCCTGCAACAATGGGCTCAAACCTAAGAACAATACTGAAGGAGACACAGAGGACCGGGCAGTACTTCATTCAATTGTACATGAGTCAGAACCTGCTCTATGGCACCTGAAAATAACAACATGGCATCACTATGTGACAGAATCAACTCGGTGACCATGATTTGGTTTGGTTTCTCTCGATATCATTTAAAGAGGAAATTCTTGGTTCGGTACTGCAGGCTTGTGCATGTCTAACTGTTGTTTGTTCCCATCAAGTCTAATCTATCTCCTGGTGACCCCACGTGTTCGGAATAGCACTTTGCAGAGTTTGTAAGGCTGGACCTCTAGGGGAGCATGGAGTCTTTCTTCTCTGGCGCCCCGGCGCAGGCACCATCCTTTCAGCTAGCAGTGGAGAACACCATCTATTGTACCCCCCAGGGAATCCCGAACACTGTGGACAACTTCAGAAAATCAACCACAGATTTCCCCTTGAATAACTGTCCTTATATTTCAACAACATTGCTCATGATATTTATGAAAATTGTGGCTGCATTATATCCAATAAAATGAATATTTTAAACCTGACTAAATTTAAAGGAGCATCGATTTTTTAAAATTTACCTTTACATTTTTGATAGTCATACTGTCTGAGTCTGTTCTCACCGTTATTTTTCAGACCTGCTGTTTCCTTTATATTCCATAAGTGATGTGTAAGAAGCAGCATGTATTTGTACCTGGTATTGCACATTCTAAAGCAAGAAGCATCTAGCGATATACCACTTCCTACAATGCAGAACCCACAGAGGGCAACCTGCACTGTACTGTCAGCTTAGACACTCTGCCTCATGACAGCAGAAAGCATTGTAGCTTGCTAATAATTCTGTCCAAGATGTCTGTCCCAGTGCCTAGCAAATAGTTGACAACCAAAGACTATGTGTTGGATGAGTGAATGACTGAGTGAATGAATGAATGAATAAGAACTAAAACCACTGTATTTCTCCAATTGCTTTAATCTCTACTAGCGTCATATTCAGGTAATTGGGGAGAACTCTTAGCAAGCAAATTCATGCTTATCTATTAATTGAAAGATTAATTAGAACCCACCGAGAATACAAACTTGCCCTGTGGCCCCATGAAAGAAAGGCCTGGCACTCTGATTCCAGTCATATTAAAGCCCAGAAACCCCCATGGCACTCAGTTCCACTTTGCTGCATGTGGGTCCTCATGAATGGAAATGGATTCAACTGTAGCAGATTAAATTTTGATTTAGCTAAGTAGAGGGTGGCATCTTATGGCTTCTATTTCCTCTAATCATTACCTTTTTTTTGATAGGGGACACAGCATAAAGCATTACACATGAAATCTCGAGAGGGCTGAATCATCCAGATGAATATACTATCACCAGGTAAATGATACCTCCACTTAGATGAAAGAACATAGACTTTCAAATTTGATAGACTTGGGCTTTTATCCCAAGACACTTAAACTCGCTGACCCCTAGGTTTCTTGTCTATCAAATACTTATTGGAAGAGTTGTTTTATTAAACGTGAAAAGGAATATGAACCCTTTAGATCACACACAACGTGGAGTTGGCGTTGATTGGGTTTTAGCCACTGGCCTTTCCTTTATAGCTACATACAGCCGATTGTTACATTCAGATTGAGAATTTCAGTGAAGGCATTCTTATGAACACATTAACATATTAACCTTCTCTTTTAACTTCACTGTAACCTGTGAATTATGCATCACTCTGCTGTTTTCACTTACTGCTTCAGAAGCCCTAGCCTCTGCTTATTTGATCTAGTCTCTTTACAAAACATATAAATCGGCTATTCCCTTAGATGGATTTGTCATCCAAATTAAGCAGAGACACACAGACAGGGATTTATAGTGAGAACAAAAATGGTTACTTAAAGGAAATCAACATTAAACTCAATGGGCCATAATAAAGTCCACATTAAATCCACCTGAGCCTTGCTCACTTCTTGACAGGGTAATTGTATGGGTGAGTAGAGAGGCTGAAGACGGAAGTAATTGCACAGATGGTGGGTGGGTGAAAGGCAGGTGTTTGAACAGACACAGCTTCCCATTGTCCAAATCAATGATTCTCAATATATTTTCCTTGCCCCACATATTTCCCTTCATTTGTACTGGTTCTACAGAAGACCACTAAGTAAACAGATAAAATGATAGTAGATAATGTTTAAATATTAAGCATAACGTTGACATGCATTGAGTTAACCATTGGAAAGATTACTGTGTGCACGGTGTCCTTTTGAGATTGACGGACCCAAAATGTTTAATGCCATACGTGGGGATAAATTCTGAAAACTACAAAGCAGGTTGCTTGTCAGGAGAGAATAACAAATCCTAAGATTTATATTTTATTACTGATGGTAGATTTTAGAAGGTTTAACTTGTATCAATTGCTTTAAGATAATTTTGGGGAATCAATATAGGAAGACAGGTGGAAACTGCTTCAGTTTCCAGTAGCCCTTCCAGAGACTATTTCAACATTCCTTGTAACACTTGTGAAAAGTCCTTGATGCAGATATCCTGGGATATTGGAAGTCAATGTTTTTTAATAAAATTATTTTTAATAAATGTTTTAATAAAATTATTTTGAAAATTATTTTTCAGAACCAAGTACGAGTATGAAGACCTGGTAACTAGTGCAAAGAAGCCCACAATTGTACTCTTCACCACGTGATAGTTGTTGTTGGGTGACACATGCGACTTGCTGTAAAGAAGGTTGTATCAAGTAAGTAGAGAACCAACCCAAACCAAAACCCACTCCCATTGAGTCAATTCCAACTCACCGTGACCTTTTACGGGGCTTTCCAGACTGTACATATTTATGGGCACAGATAACCTCATTTTTCACCTGTGGAGTGTCTGGTGGGTTAGAACTGCCAACCTTGTGGTCAGGAGCTGAATGCTTACCCAACAGTGCCACCAGGGCTCCTAAGTAGAGAACTAAAAGCCTTACTTGTCTTCTTGATTCTAAACAAATTGATTGTAATACTTCTCTTTGATACCAACGATATCAAAATCCTTTAGGTAGATTCCATCTTAACTGAAAAGGACCACAAATCTCAGCTAACCTCAGTCAGTGGCAGCCACTGAGGGAAAAATATTGGGAAAGTTAGATAAGAGCTCTGTCTCCACATAACCCAACCAAGCTGGGGTCATACTGCAAATAAATTATTACATATGAGTATTGGCATCTAATAATGTGAACTGATATCTAAAAGATAGAAAACAGGTTAAATTTCTGGGAAAACAGTATTTATTATGAATTGGTAAGTGTGAGTATTGCAATCTTTGAGGTTGAAGGTAGACATGGGAGAGAAAGAGCTTGTCATATCAGGGAAGAAAAATGTAGTTGAACATTAAGATGGGGTATGCAGGGGCATTGTATCAAGTCTTATTGGAATTGAAATTCATCTTTTGTATAATATAACATCATAAAATCTTGAAGGGGTGAGTGTGTTGTTGTTGCTAAATGTCATCAGGTAGGTTTCAACTCACGGGGACCCAATGTACAACAGAATAAAACATTGCCCTTCCCTGTGCCCTCCTCACAATTGTTAGTGCTTCAGCTCAGTGTTGCAACCGCAGTATTAATCCATCTCATTGACCATGTTCCTCTTTGAATCTTTGCATTGACCATATTCCTCTTTGCATTGACCTTTACCAAGCGTGATATCCTCTTCCAGAGACTGTTCTCTCCTGACAGACAACGTAATGGTAGGGGTGTGATATTTTTTTAATTTTCACCTGAGATGTTTTATGGATAACACATTAGAAATATGAAAGACAGAAGTAGAGACAGCGAGCTTGAAGACCTTCCTAGTCGCTCAAGTGAGAGACGACAGTGGTTTGCATGAAGAGTGTGGGTGGTGGGGTGGTAAAGAGACTCACGTCCTTGTGTGCATTGGCTTTTCCCCAAACCCTTTTGGATAGCTAACTAGGACAAAGCATTTAAATCATATCTTCCCATCTGGGGAAAAAATTGCTTCCTTTCCTGTAAAAAGGGACAGTCATATTTATATCGTCAACAACAGTTCCTAGCACAGCCACGCATAATCAGAAAGATCCCAAGACTATAAGGTTAATTCATGTATATTGAAGAATAATGAATTAAAAAATGAGGCTCAAGCATGTCAGCCCCTTAACGAGAGGAAACAACACAACACAAAACAAAACCAAAAAAGCTGTCATCGTTTATCTAATTCCAACTCACAGAAACCCTATGTGTTACAGAATATAATTGCTCCATCACTGTCTTGGCTGTAATATTTATGAAGGACTCCTGGTGGTTTCATGGGTTAAGCATTGGGCTACTAACTGTGGTGTTGGTAGTTTGAACCCGTCAATTGCTCTGAGGGAGAAAATGAAGCTCTCAACTCCTGTAACCATGCAAGCCTTGAAAATCCTGTGTAGCGGTGCTATTCTGTCATGTAGAATGGACTGGATGGCTGTGCTGTGAACTGTTATGGAAACAAATCACCAGGATTTTGCTTCTGTGGAACTGCTAGGTGGGTCTGAAATGCAAAACTTTTGATTAGCAGTCAAGAAGAAATCAGCAAACATGTGTACCCCCTAGGGACCTTCCTCCTTAACAAGTGATTCTCTGTATCTTGTGCATCGATATAACTGTTGCACTGAGAATACTTGTGTGTGTGTCTGTATATCCGTGAGAGAGAGAGAGAGAGAGAGAGAGAGAGAGAGAGAGAGAGAGAGAGAGAGAGAGAGAGAGAGAGAAAGAGAGAGAGAGAATGGAATAGGTAAGCTTTTCGCTACAATTTAATAAGACTAAATGAAACAGAAATCTCATAAATGGTTGATACCACCAACATTATGAACAAACTGTATATGTAGCTGAGTCAGACCTCTCATCCCTTGTCACATAGGTAAGTAATATATCAATGTTTACTCCATGTTTACAGTTACTTGTTTCTTGACTCTCTGTGTTAGCCTACTCTTCCCTGCTGTATTTGTGTCATCAGAACCATCTACCATTTTATGACCTTCTCACTGTGCTAAGTCTTCTGCTCTGTTTTTGCCTTGTATTTGCTCCCTTCTTTTCCTTTGATCAATCCTTCCTTTTCATTGCTGGACACCACACTGTGTTCTTGTTCTCACTTTCTGTTTTTTGCTCTTTCTTACCCACTTGGTTTCTACCAGGGAACTGACAGTTTCCCCACAGGAGGAAGGGCAGTTCGATGAATCCGACCCAGTCTGGAAAGAAAGCTCACAAGAGCAGAGGACACCGATCAGTGGAAAGAACTAGCACTGTTGACTCTTAAAAACCAAGCCTGGTTCTAACAAGAAATTGCATGAGGGCATAGCAGTAACAATTTGCTTTCTCTTCTAAGAGGTCAACTTTGATGTCCAAGTTCTGCCATTACATCTCCACCTTTTGAGAAAGCATTTATTCTCAGATAGAGGGTAAAATTAGCACATTTACAATCTATTAATATTACCATACATGTAGGACATTGTGAAGTAACCACACAATCATATGAGATCAGAACCGGAGATTGTTCAGTACCTTGAAGTGGAGGGGGCATCTAAAAATGGAATAATTCTCATCAAATGACTACAAAGTAAAAGTACATACTAGAAGAATTTAGTGGAACTACTACCTGCTAAGAACGCAATCTCTAAAATATATAGAACTATCCAACAATCTAACAAAAAGACAAACAATCTGTGTTAGTTAGGGTTTCTGTTCATCGTTTCTGTTTTTTATTTTTTTTCTTGTGGTTAGAATGCTCAGTGGTTTGGCAGTTAAGGCCTAGTAATCCTCCATGATGTGACCTGACATACTCTAATGAACAACATAATAGGATCTGCTGTGAACAGACCACCATTTGTTAGAAGATTGAGGAAGACTGTAATCAATGTACTCAGGTCACAGCTCGGAGGCAATTGAAAGAAAGCTTCCTTGGCCTACTTCTTACATAAGTATACAGTGTAGAAAAGCTTGCTTCCTCTCTCTTGGGTTCTGATCCTGCAGCTGGCACATGGGCCTCCACTTGTTTAGACTTGAGCCAATGGCCTGACGTGTGGTCTGCCAATCTTAGGAGGTATCACTTGCCTGCCCTCTCACCTGCTGACTGTTTCTCCAGTCTCGAGCCAGACTCATCTTCTTCAGCGGCCACCAACCTGTGAGCAGTTGGACAAGACTTACCAACCTCTGTAAGTCTGTGAGCCATTTTCTTGACATAGAGTTGTCTATAGTTTTGCTTCTTTAAAGAACCCATCTGAGGGGCAGTGGACGCAGAAAAAGACAACTTCGATTATTAGTAAAACTTGTTAGGTGCCATAGAGTTGGATCCAACACATAGCTAGCCTGCACACAACAGAAAAAAAAATACTGTCCAGTCCTGCGCCATCCTCACAATTGCTCCTATTGTTGAGCCCATTGTTGTAGCCACTGTGTCAGTCCATCCTGCTGAAGTACTTTCTCTCTTTTCTCAGCCCCTCCACTTTACTAAACACGATGTCCCTCTCCACGGACTGACCTTTCCTGATAACATGTCCAAAGTATGTAAGACAAATTTGCACTATCCTTGCCTTTAAGGACCACTCTGACTGTTACAGAGATGCTATTAGAGGCAATTCAAAACTATAAGGAGATAGCACTTCACCCTTGAAAAAATGGCATTAATTTAAAAAACAAAGGAAAACAGCAAATGGTCGAGAGGTTGTGGGGAGACTGGGACACTTAATCGCTGCTGGTGGGATTGCAGCTGGCACAACCACCATGAAAAATTGTATGACTCTTTCTCAAAAACTAGAAATTCAACTACCTCATAATCCAACAATCCCACTATTAGCTATATCCCTTATAGATCCCAAAACAAAAGCACAATCAGACAATTGCATACCTATGTTCATTGAAGCATCATTTTCAATAGCAAAAATACAGAAACAACTTTAGTGCCCATCAACAGAAGAAAGGACAAATTAAATGGGCACATACATACAATGGAATACTATGGAGCCAAACAGAATAATGAGTTCTGGAATTATAAGATGACCATAAGACATTAGGTTGAGTGAAAGAAATCAATCAAAAAGAATAGATACTGTATTATCCTATTATAAAAACACAGGAAGAGGAAAGCATTCTGAAACCAGTGTTTGCTGGTTTCAAGGATAGGTGTATATGAGAGGGAGATCACCCTCTGGCTGGTACAAACAACCATGTTGCCATTGAGTTGATTGCAACTCATAGTGACCCACACATGGTTTCTGAGACTGTAAATCTTTACGAGAGTGGGCAGCCTCATCTTTCTCCCTTTGCAATTACTATTCAATGTCAAAGCCACAGTGCCACCAGGGTTCCTATTTAAGGGGATGTGCTATATACAGGTGGTGGGAATGACAGCAGCAAAGGTGGCAGAAGAGTGCACAATCTGATGAAATTAAGTGATGACACTGAAAAGTATACAAGAAAAAGAATGTTTTGGAAAAATGGTGAAAACAAGGACGGTGAGATTTCATCTTAGTTACCAGCATTTTGGATATGTTATTAGGAGACAGTCCACGGAAAACGATATCATGCTTGGTAAAGTAAAGAGGTAGTTAAAGAGAGGAAGGCCCTTGATGACATGGAATGACACAGTGACTGCAACAATGGGCTCAAACATCGGAATGATTGTGAGGATGGTGTAGGACAGAACGGTGTTTTGTTTTGCTGTGTATCTGGTCACAAAGAGCCAGAACTGACTTGATAGCACTGCATAACTACAGCAAAGGCTAGGATAGATCCTAAAATGTCTTTGTGGTGCAGTGGCCAAGTCACTGACTGCCTACCAAGGTCAGTGGCTGGAGCCTACCATCTGCTCAGGAGGAGTCACAGTCACGAGACCAAATGACATTGGGAAAATCTAGTGCACAAGACCTCTTTGAAGTGTCGAACTAAGCCCACATGGAAGAAGCTCAGCAACAGCAGTCACACATATATAATCTAAAGTCCAAGGAGGGAATCGTATCAGAGCGTAAATTGTGAGAACCTGGTTTGAAGAAGGCTGTGGGTGACAGTGGAAGCCCAAGATACATTTGGGGGAACCACATAGGAAATAAGGCTCCAGTGATCCCCCTATGTCCATATCAAGGAATGGGAGGAAGATGGGTAATAAACAGAGTGCATTAGAGAGATGACTGTCAAAGGATAAACGTGATGTGAATGGTTAAAACCTTGTCAGTTGATGCACGTTAGACCTGATCTTGGTTTCAACATTTTCTGTATTTTTATCCTGTGTTCTTATTGGGGTTTATTTCAGATATATTGTATCATTGGGGATCACCCTCTTGAATTTTTTATATGTTTTTGTGTTTTTCAGTATATGAAACCCCGGTTTGGTAAAACTACAGGGACAGCAAGTGGAATAAGGGTTTCCAGGCAGGGTAAAGGAGAGTTATTGTCAAGCAGTTCAAAAAGGAAAAGAGTGTTTTGAAAGAGATTGTAGTAGCAATTGTACAATACTGCTGATGTGATTGAATTATGGGATATATGATGTCTACATTAACTCCCAATGAAAGGGTTTTGTAAAAGGAAAAAAGTCTTGGACATCAAGGGTATTACTTTGAGGACTAAGGTGGACCTTGCCCAGGCCATGGTATTTTTTTTTTATCGTTTTATTAGAGGCTCATACAACTCTTACCACAATCCATACATATATCAATTGTGTAAAGCACATCTGTACATTGATTGCCCTCATTATTCTCAAAACATTTGCTCTCCACCTAAGTCCCTGGCATCAGGTCCTCATTTTCCCCTCCCTCCCCACATCCCCTTCCCTCCTGAACCCTTGATAATTTATAAATTATTATTTTGTCATATCTTGCCCTGTCCGAAGTCTACCTTCACCGACTTTTCTGTTGTCCATCCCTCAGGGAGGAGGTCACATGTAGATCCTTGTAATTGGTTCCCCCTTTCCAACACACCCTCCCTCTACCCTCCCAGTATTACTGCTCACACCACTGGTCCTGAAGGGATCATCCGCCCTGGATTCCCTGTGTTTCCAGTTCCTATCTGTACCAGTGTACATCCTCTGGTCTAGCCAGACTTGCAACGTAGAATTGGGATTGTGGTGGGGGGGGGGGCGGGGGAGGGAGCATTTAGGAACTAGAGGAAAGTTGTATTTTTCATCATTGCTACATCGCACCTTGACTGGCTCATCTCCCCGAGACCCTTCTATAAGGGGATGTCCAGTGGCCTACAAATGGGCTTTGGGTCTCTACTCCGCACTTCCCCCTAATTCAAAATGATGTGATTTCTTTGTTCTGATGATACCTGATACCTGATCCCTTCAACACCTCATGATTGCACAAGTTGGTGTGCTTCTTCCATGTGGGCTTTGTTGCTTCTGAGCTAGATGGCCTCTTGTTTACCTTCGAGCCTTTAAGACCCCAGATGCTGTATCTTTTGATAGCCGGGCACCATCAGCTTTCTTCACCACATTTGCTTATGCACCCATTTGTCTTCAGTCATCATATCATGGAGATGAGCACACAATGATATTATTTTTTGTTCTTTGATGCCTGATAACTGATCCCTTCAGCACCTCGTGATCACACAGGCTGGTATGTTTCTTCCATGTGGGCTTTGTTGCTTCTGAGTTAGCTTGCCACTTGCTTAACTTTAGGCCTTTAAGATCCCAGACACTTTTTCTTTTGATAGCCGGGCACCATAAGCTTTCTTCACCACTTTTCTCATTCACCCGCTTTGTCTTCAGGGATTGTGTCAGGAAGGTGAGACTCATAGAATGCCAATGTAATAGAAGAAAGTATTCTTGGATTGAGGGAGTACATGAGTAGAGTCCCAATGTCCCTCTGCTACCATAATGCTAAACCTATAAATATATGCACAGAGATCTAGTTCCCCATCCTCATATATAAATATATTTGCACATGTACATGCCTTTATCTAGACTGCTATAAGTGCCTCTTGCCTCCCAGCTCTTTCCTCTATTTTCTTTGACTTTCCTCCCATCCCACCATCATGCTCAGCCCCCATCTGGGTTTCAGCAATTCCTCTTGGTTACATTACCCTTGATCACTCCCTACCAGGCCTCCTACACCCTCCTCACCACCGATTTGAAACACTTGTTGTTCCCTTGTCCCTGGGTTTGTTAACACCACTACCTTTCCCCGCAACTTCCCTCTATCCATGTCCCCCCAGAACTGTCAGTCCCATTGTTTTCTCCTCCAGATTGTTCATCCAGCCTATCTTATTTAGACAGACCTGCGAAAATAATAACATGCACCAAAATAAGACAGAGCAAAACCAAGCAATAATATACAACTAAACAACAAACCAATGACAAAACAAGAAAGGAAAACTTGTAGTTAGTTCAAGGATTGTTTGTTGGCCTTTAGGAGTGTTTGCCAGTCCAGTCTGTTGGGGCACCACGGCCTAACTCCAAAGTCCACCTTCAGTATTCCCTGGACATCTCGCCGCTCCATTCCCTTGCTGTTCTGTTTCACCCCTTAGTGTTTTGCCTCGGTGTGGCGGGATCAGATCAAGTGCAATTCCCAATTCCCACACTGTGTCTCCGGTGTTGTCCCCTGTAAGGCTATGGGTCAATGAGGGTGTCATTTCTCATTGTGGGGCCGGCAGTGTGGTCTTCTCTGTGGACTGGCTGCTCTAATGGGGAATATTGTCCTCACAGCCTGGTGGGCACGGATGTGCTCCACTCTCTCCTCCTTCCCCTTCATCTGCTCCCATGTGCTCAGATCATATATGTCCCTCTCCTGGAGCTACAGAATCAATGCCATCCTTTGAAATAAATTCTTCTGGGGGAAGGGGCAGGTGTCCACTTAGTAGTTGGGATTAGGGCTGGCACCCCAGACCTCTCCACTGGTCCCCTACTCCACGTTGATATGTTGCATTCACATCTTGGAGCACTGGGTTGAAGTCTGGTCCCTCGTTCCCTGTGGAGATACAGTCAATACTCTCCCCTTGGGTGGGTTTGTGCCCAGTGCCCCGCTACCCATTTATTTATTTTTTGTTATTATTATTTTTTGGCTATTATGAAGGGTACCATGTTTTTTACCTCAACTTCTGTGGTCTTATCCAATGTGTATAAAAGTCCAATGCACTTCTGTTTGTTGATCTTGTATTCTGCCACTCTGCCAAACACCTCTATTGCTTCCAACACTTCCCTTGTGGAACTTTTGTGATTTTCCATATATAAAATCATATCATCTGCAAATAACGATAGTTTCACCTCTTCCTTCCCCAGAAGAATACCTTTAATGTCTTTTCTTTCCCTTATGCTGTTAGCTAAAACCTCTAGCATGAAATTAAATGAGTGGGGACAAGGGATATCCTTGTCTGGTCCCCTTTTTTCAGTGGGATTGTGTTAGTCTTTTCTCCATTGACTACCACATTTGCTGTTGGTTTTTCATATATAGCTTATTTTGTCTTGAGGAATTTTCCATTGCTATCTTCTCAAGTGTCTTAAACAAGAATTGGTGTTGGATATTGTCGAATACTTTTTCTGCATC
The DNA here is from genome assembly GCF_050624435.1 of Tenrec ecaudatus. Classification (NCBI taxonomy): domain Eukaryota; kingdom Metazoa; phylum Chordata; class Mammalia; order Afrosoricida; family Tenrecidae; genus Tenrec; species Tenrec ecaudatus. The sequence goes on from NC_134532.1 coordinate 68,417,528, forward strand.
TATCGATATTATCATGTGGTTCTTGTAGTTTTTCATGTCAATGTGATGAATAATACTAATGGTCTTTCTTATGTTGAACCATCCCTGCATCTCTGGTATGAATTATTTGTTTTATATACTTTTGTATTCTGTTGGCTAGTATTTTGTTAAGGATTTTTGTATCGATGTTCATTAGGGATATTGGTTTGTAGTTCTCAATTCTTCTGGGATCCTTGCCTGGTTTTGGTATCAGAGTTATACTAGCTTCATAGAAGAAGGTAAGGAGTGTGCCATGTTCTGGAAGAGTGTGTATAGGATTGGTGTTAGTTCTTCCCTAAATGCTTGGTAGAATTCTCCAGTGAAGCCATATGGTCCAGGGAATTTTTTTGTTGTAACCCCTTGATAACTTTGTCTATTTCTTCTATTTCTATGGGTCTGCTGAGATTTTTGACATCCATTGAGGATAGTCTAGAGAGGGCTTGTTTTTCCAAGAATTTGTCCATATCTTCCAAACTTTTGAATTCATTGAAACAGAATCCTTTGGAGTAATGTGTAATTATCATTTTGATTTCATTAGGGTATGTTGTAATGTCCCTTCTTTCCTCCCTTTTTTCTTGCTGTTGAAATTTTTCCCTTTCTTTGGTTAGATTTGCCAGTGGTCTGTTCATTCTGTTTATCCTTTCAAGGAACCAACTTTTAGCAGCATTAATTTTTTCCATAGTTTTCTTATTTTCCCTCTCCTGTATCTCAGCCCTGATTTTTATCATTTCTTTTCTTTTTCTATTAGTAGGATTGTCCTGCTGCCTCTGCTCTAGTTGTAAATTTTGTGCCAGCATATCAATCAGGTGTCTCTCTTCCTTTCTCAGGTGTGCATGGATTGCTGTGAAAGTTCCTCTGATAACAGCCTTTGTTGTGTCCCATAAGTTTTGGTACATCGGGTGCTCATTATTGTTGGTTTCCAGAAATTTCTCAATTTCATCTCTGATCTGTGCCAGTATGCACTCCTTTTGTAGTAGGGTTATTCATCCTCTAATTGTTCGCTCTTGTTTTCTTCGTCTTCCTTTTGATGATTTCCAGCCTTTTAGCACAGTGGTCAGAGAGAGAGGTCTGTATGATATCTATGTGCTTACATTTATGTAGATTCCCCTTATGCCCCAGCTTGTGGTTTATCTTCTAATATGTCCCATGTGGACTTGAGAAGAATGTGAATTTATTTATATTTGGATGAAAGACTCTGTAAATATCTATTAGGTCAAATTGTCTAATTGTAGTGTTTAGATCTCTAGCCTCCTTGTTGAGTTTCTTTGTGATCTATCTTTCTCAGAGAGTGGAGTATTGAAGTCACCCACTATAAAGGTTGAGGCTGTGATTTCTTTTTTTTCTTCTTCATCTTTTGGAGTGTTTCGTTGATGTACCCAGCGGATCTCTCATTCGGGGAATATATGTTTACAATGCTTACTGATTCATTTTCTTGAACATTATAGAGTGTCTCTCCGTATCCCTTTTAATGGTTTACACTTTGAGGTCAATTTTATCCAAGATTGGGATTGCAACCTCTGCTTTTCCTGAATTGTTGTTGCTTGGTAGGCCTTTCTCCAGCCTTTGATTTCTAGCCTAGTTTTGCCTGTAGCCTTGAGATGTGCCTCCTATAGGTAGCAGATTGATTGGTTGTGTTTTCTAAACCAGTCTGCTAGTCTCTTTTAATGCCTGAGTTTAGGCCATTGATATTCAGGGTTATTATCTGCATCTGCAGACTCTGTGATGTCATCTTTTACCATTTGATTTGGGTGTTTTCCTACTTTCCTTTCTCATTAGTGTGTTGTGCATGTGTGTGTGTATAATTCTTGACTTCTTTCCAACCTTAAGCCAATGCTATCTTGGAGTCTCTTTTCTCTTGTTGTCTTCTGGGTGAGGTTGTTCTATGTGGCAGTCTCTTATTTATGCTTGGTGAGTGTTGTTCTTCTGGCCATACTGGGTTGGCAAGGATCTTTTGTAGAGCTGGGTTTCTTCTAACATATTTTTTGAGTTTGTCCTTGTCTGAGAAGACTCTTACTTCTCCATCTATTTTCATTGATAATTTGGCTGGGTAGAGTATTCTTGGGTTTGTGTTATTTTCTTTCAATTTTTGGAATATGTTACTCCACTCTCTCCTCTTCTTCATACTATGTACTGATAGGACTGAGCATATTTTTATTTGGGAATCTTTATATGTGAATGCTTGTTTTTCCCTATCTGCTCCCCTGATTTTCTCCTTTTCTTCAAAGTTGGATAGTTTCACTATTATGTGCCTTGGTGACTTCTTCTTGGTATTCAATATAGCTGGTGTTTTTGCAGTCTCCTGAATGGTTGCCTGGTTTTCATTCATTAAGCTGGGGAAGTTTTCCTCCAAGAATTCTCTCACTATTGATGCAGATGAATTCTTTGGTGTGTCTTCCTCCAGTAAGCCAATAATTCTAATGTTGTTCCTCTTCATAGCATCAGCTTCTCTGATGATCTTTTTAGGTTTTTATTCACGTTTGTTAAAATCTGCTTGGCTGTCCTCCAAGTCACTGGTATGGTTCTCTGCTTCCTCCAGTTGACTCTCGAGGTCTGTGTGTCTGCTACTGGTTTTTGTTATCTCCTCCCTAAGCTGGTGTATTTCCCTTTGGTGTATGCACTTTTCTCCTCTATCATTTCATCCTTTTTCTCTATTGTTTCCTTCATATCTTGTATGACTCCAAGCAGCATTGTGAAAATTTCTTTCTGTGGCAGCTCAATGTCTGCTTCTTCGATGCATGTCTTTATGTTCGTGACATCTTCTGCCATTGCCTTTTGCTTCTCCTGTTTTTTCGTTGAGGTCATTGGGGCTGATGGCTGTTTACGTTGTGTTGTTTTATAGGAGCCAGCTTCCATTTCCAGGGAGTCAAAGAGCACTGGCTCTGTCTGGGAGACTTGTAGGAATGCTTCTTCCAATTCCCTACAGCTAATTTCACTGTGGAATTAACCTACCACTTTATCCTCCTGTGGCTTCCCTCTCCGGGGAGTGCCCCAGAAGGCTGGCAGTTTGCCTGCTGTGGTGTTGTGGAGGTTGGGCAGAGGTTCCTGCAGCAGCTAGGAATGTTGACAAGTATTGGACAAGCTGCCTTAGGCCCCAGGCACACAGGAAGAATTCCCCGGTAAGAAATTGGGCAGAATATCCTCTGGTAGAGGTTGGCAGGGCTTTCCCCAGTCTTGGGATAACTACACAGGGTGGAACTCCCCTAGCTGGGCATGCCACAGGCATAAATGCCCTAGGCTAAGGGGAGTGGTCTGGAGGTCAACAGTGGAGTGTAAGAGAACAGGAAAGAGACAAAGAGGAGAAAAAAATTAAAAGTAAGCCTGCTTGGACTGTGTGGAGATACAGAGAAGAGAGGGAAACAAAAGCAACAAGTAGCTGAGTCCCGCAAGGGTTTAGTCCCCTCCAGAGGAGGAGGTGGCAAGCTGTGGCTGTGTTGAGAAAAAGCCCCTGCACAGCCCTCCAAAACTGTGGGGGGATAGAGAGAAGAGATGGAAACAAAAGTAACAATGTAGCTCAACTCCTATCCCTGCAGTTAGAGCTGCAATGGTTCAGTCCCTGCCCTGAGGCAGGCAGTGGCAAACTGTGGCTGTGTTGAGACCAAGGCCCCCGACGGACTCCAAACGGTCCCGGCTCAGGCAGAGACAGTGGTGGTGCCATGGTCAAGCCCCAGCCGGCCTCCACTGAGGTAAGCCAAAAGCTCCCAGCCTCTCAAAACCCCGTGGGTCTGTCCCTACTTATCTTTATGACACTCCTCCTGCATTCCAGCAATGATCATTTTCCCTCTAAGCAACTCTCCTGGCCTGAATTCTGCGTAGTCCCTCTGGTATGTGTCACTCTGTTACCATCTTCCTAGTAGTCAGGCATGGCATTTTCAATCACCTATTATGCATGTTAAAGCTGGAAACTGAATATGAAAGGCTGGAGAAAAGTCCATTCATTTAAATCATGGTGCTGACAATTTTGAAAATGCCATGAACTGTCAAAGGAACAAATAACTTTGTCATGGAAGAAGTATGGCCAGAATGTCCTTTAGGGGCAAGAATGACAAGACTCAGTCTCAAATAATAGGGAAATATTATCGAGAGACCAACCAGTGCCTGGAAAAAATACATAATAGTTGGCAAAGCAGAGGGGCAGTGAAGAAGAGGAAGATCCTAGATAAGATGGGTGGAAACAGTGGCTTCAATAATGGACTCAGGTATACAAACAACAGTGACAATCACACAGAACAAAGTGGTGTGCTGTTCTGCTGCATGTAGGGTCACAATGTGGTGGAGCTGGTTCAATGACACTTTACAGCAACAGGTTTATGGGGTTTGGAGACTTAGGACTAGAGCCTTGTGAGGCAATTTGGTCAGTTGGCATCCTATAGTATATAAAGTTTATGTTATATAGTTTGAGTGAGTAGCATCAAGGATCCTGAGAGCTTGTTAGCAAATATCTGTGATACCGCTATTGGTCTCTGTGCATACTGTAGCATTTCTATTCATGTTTGATCGATTCAAATGTATCTGAGAGGAATTTCTGAGAGGTGAATGATGAGTAAGCATGATAGTGGGGCAAGAGGAAAGAAAAAGAGGAAAAAAGAAGAAAGTAAAAATTATATATATGTATAAATAAAGATATGTATATATATAGATTGGTGTGCTTGTCCATGTATGTGTGTGTATATATATGTCACTACAACACAGAAGTAGATGAATCTTGAGCCTCTACTTAAATGTTACCAACAAATAAGAACCTCTCATAATGTGGCATTCTATGATACTCACCTTCCTGACATGATTGCTGAAGATAAAATGGGTCCATAAGCAAATGTGGTGATGAAAGCTGATGGTGTCCAACTATTAAAAGATAAAGCGAGGTGATGGTGCCCGGCTATCAAAACATATAGTGTCTGGGGTCTTAAAGACTTGGGGGTAAAAAAGCAGCCATCTAGCTCAGAAGCAACAAAGCCCACATGGAAGAAGCACACCAACCTGTGCGATCATGAGGTGTTGAAGGGATCAGGTATCAGGCATCATCAGAACAAAAAAAAAATCACATCATTTTGAATGAGGGGGGAGTGTGGAGTAGAGACCCAAAGCCCATTTGTGGGCCACTGGACATCCCCTTACAGAAGGGTCTCGGGGGGGGGGGGGGGGAGATGAGCCAGTCAGGGTGCGATGTAGCAATGATGAAAAATACAACTTTCCTCTAGTTCTTAAATGCTTAGTCCCCTCGCCGACCCCCTACCACTATCATGATCCCAATTCTACCTTGCAAGTCTGGCCAGACCAAAGGATGTACACTAGTACAGATAGGAACTGGAGAAACAGGGAATCTAGGGCAGATGGTCCATTCAGGACCAGAAGAGAGTGGTGAAACTGGGAGGATAGAGGGAGGGTGGGTTGGAAAGGGGGAACTGATTACAAGGATCTGCATGTGACCTCCTCCCTGGGGGATGGACAACAGAAAAGTGGGTGAAGGGATATGTCGGACAGGGCAAGATATGACTAAATAATAATTTATAAATTATCCAGGGCTCATGAGGGAGAGGGGAGCAAGGAGTGAGGAGGAAAAAATGAGGAGCTGATGTCAGGGCTTAAGTGGAGAGCAAATGTTTTGAGACTGATGAAGGCAATGAATGTACAAATGTGCTTTACACAATTGATGTATGTATGGGTTGTGATAAGAGTTGTATGAGCCCCTAATTACAAAAAATTAAATTATAAAAAGAAAGTGCCTGGGGTCTTAAAGGCTTGAAGATAAACAAATGGCCATCTAATTGAGAAGTAATTAAACCCACATGGAAGAAGCACACCAGCCTGTGTGATCATGAGGTGTCGACAGGAACAGGTATCAGCAGTTCAAAAACAAGCAATCAAATTGATGTGAAGGAATGTGGAAAAAGTGGAGAGCCCAAGGCATCTGTATGACAATTGAACAATCCATAACCAAAGCGCCATTTGGAAGGGATGATAAATCTAGTGTGCAGCACAGCACTGATGAAACACATAACTATCTTCTTGTTCTTTAATATTTCCTCCTCTTACTATTATGATCTTTGTTTTATCTCATTGGTCTTTCTGGGTCTTCATATGTTCATTTGTATAATTAAGAGCATTTGATACATGAAAGCCAAGATAGATAATCCTTCATAAGAGTAACAGGATTAATGATCCCCTGGGGGTATGGGAAGATAGTGGCGGGGAGAGGAGCTGATAGTAATGATGATTGTATAACCCCACTCAAGGGGAATGAATAACAGGTGAACAGATACATTGGATAATGTAAGATACCGCATATATATGTATATATATACTAGTAATAATATAATAATAAGGGTTTCTGTGGGTGAAGGAGGGAGGGAATGACAGAGAGCTGATATAAGAGAGTTCAAGAAGAAAGAAAATGTTTTGAAACAGATAGTGTAAAATTATGCTTGATCTAACTGAATGATGGATTGTTATAATATCTATAAGAGCTCCCAATAAAATGATTAATAATATAAATAAATAAATTCCACTCCACCACATAAGAAATAAATCAAAGATTCAGAGAAGAAATTAGTCCATAGAACTAATAGTCTAAAAGACTATCTAATATGAGAGAAGAGGCGCTAGCTAGAATGGGAACAAAAATCAAATTCTGAAAAAGCCCAGACTTACTGGGCCATTTGAAACTAAAGGACATCCCAAGATTATACAAACTGTGAACCAAAGCTATTACAGGAATCTAGCTATCTTTTAAATAAATAACTTACAGAACCACTCATAAAATAAACAATATCATCCCTGAATACTGTTTTCAAAAAACCTCAAAAAACAACTGTCTAAATGAGACCCAACACCTATGATTCAAAAGCAAAGACATGAAGGCAAAGGGCAGGAAACTAGTTTACTGGAAACAGAATAATCAAAACATATCATGAGACAGTTGACCCACTTTGTAAAATGTAACCCATGTCCTTAAACAACTTGAGTAGAAATTGTTTAATGGAAACTTAATTTGCTGTGTAAACTTTCGACAAAAATGGAATAACATACGAATATTAAAAACATGAAATTGAAATGATATTAGGGAAATTCAAATGCATCTTAGTTTCCAAGAGTAATTCGCTGGCACCTGCCAAAGAGAAGGCCCTTCTAGGAATCACCTGAAAGAACCATTTCAGTTTTATGAGATGGAGAGAAAAATGATAACTTGACAAGACTGGAGAATGACTTGGGTCTCAATGAGGCCTGTTGACTAAGTTATCAGGAAAGAGGTCCATCCAAAGGGACATGGCAGAGAACACAAGTGGTGCCTACTTTGTAGCCTAGCATGTGGGGGTGCTGGGACCAGATGTGTGCAGCTTTCTCATTGGAGGTTCTGTCACTTAGTTGTCAACTTATAATTTTATCCATACAGCCTCTTAATTCTCACAACTCTCTTTTATGGTTGATGGCATCACAATCCCTATTTTTACTGAAGAGATATGAAGAGATTAAGTACCTTGCTAGTCACATGATGCAGCCACACAGTCCTAAGTGGAGTTGTATACGGCTAGTGATTAATAAGGAGAAAAAAATAAAGGCCAAGGCAAACTACTATCAGATTTGGCCCAAACATGATAGAAGATTTTTAAGTAAGAACAGAGTCTTTGGAACCTGAGTTGTTGGATCAATATGCTATGTCAGTACTCTCCTAGGAAAATTGTATCACTTCATCTGGGTGTTAGATTTTACATCTGTAAAATTGAGGTGATAAACCTTCGTTCTAGAGGTTTTGTAAGAATAAACTAAGAATTAAGTTTTATAATGATTGTAAAGGAGGTAGCATAGACCTGCTATAACATGATGCATGTGATAACTGAACACGGGGATTTGAATCTCGGCAACAGTAAAAACAAAGTGAGGAGAAAATGGAGTTTCTGGAAGACAAGCTAATGGTGCTTTCTCAAGTATTCAGTAGCTTAGAGAACTTAGAAGAAAGGTAAGATGTATACATCTCTCCAAGGGAAATTGACTCTTTCAAGAATGATCAGTTTGGGGAAGGAGAGAGCAGCAGAACAGCCAGTGAAAAGATGAGGTGTAAGGGTTTGCGGGATGTACCTGTGTCACAGAGGGAGGCCCTGGAGTTAGACTGGATCACACATTAACTTGGTCTGAGAACACAGGGCTACGCTCAAAGGGCTGGTCAGCCTGGAGCCTTGTTACTGAAAGTCATTTCCCTTGCCCATGGATAGGTGGTTCTCCATACAGATCTAAGAAGAGAGCACTTGGCCCGAAGCAACGACACCTACTTTCATTAATCTTGTAAAACCTCCCAATCCTCCCTTTTGCTCTTACCAGACTCAGTCCGTTCAGCAGGAACATGCATGGTATTTCTCATTATTGTAAAATGAGAAATAAGACTGTTAATTGCCACAAACATATTCCTCAGTTTTCTCTTCCTTTCTGAACTCAATTCATTTATCAAGTAGTTCTGCCTCACTATTAACAAGCCAAGATGTAGTAAATTCATTTGAAGACAGATTATTTTGGTTTGTTTGCTTAGGATGTTGAGAAACCTGAAGTCTCACAATCCCAGAATGATTCTCATGGTTAAAGAGGCTATAGGAATCATGGGCTGTGGCCATGTTAAGATGCATGTTGGCACTGTAGTCAGTATTTATGAGTCAGCAATGAATACTAATCTATTTGAGTCTGGAGTTTTGCCAGTATTGTGATTGTATGTAACCATCTTTCGACATCCTTCTTTCAGTGGTGAGTAAGAGTAATTAAGTTCCATAATATTAATGCACATTTGATTCTGCTATATCTCCAACTAGGTTTGTTTCCAACTTGTATCAGGATATTCAACCAAGTGAGAATAATTTAATGAATAACTCTGAGAGATCAGGAAGCAGGGAGAGTAATAGGTAAATTTACAATATGTTGTAGAAAATGAAGATTTAACAAACATAATCTGCTGGCACAAAGTTTGCTAAAAATAAATCATTGCAGACCCATCTGATGTTATTTAATACACTTAGAAAGTGGTAGTGGAAAATACTCCCTTTATCATCATTATTAATATTTTTCAATTAAATGCCTAAGTACATGTGGCTTTTGGTTTTGCTGTTGGCACATTTGGGTGGCGTCAATTTTTCCCTATCTTCTTGGTATATCAGGTTCCCAGAGGGCCACTTTTGAGCCTCTCAAAATGAGACCCCAAGTCAATTCTGACTCATAATCATCTTATATAAGTTTTCAAAACTGTAACTCTTTGAGGGAATAGAAAGACTCATCTTACGTCCATGGAGTAGTTGGTGGAGTTGAATCACCAACCTTGAAACACTCACCCCACAGTACCTACTAGCGCTCCCTCGAAATGAGACATAATTAATGGTAATTTCCAAGCACAATGGCCGCCATAGTTGCTCCAGTCTTGATTCAAATTTTTGACCTTTCTGAATTAAAATTCCAGGAGGAAATACCTTGGAAAATTACCTGTCATAACTGAAATTTAAGATAGTTACAAGCTGCATTACATGTTCTTAGCTACAAGCCTAAATAAAAACCAAAGTCACTGCCATCAAGTCCATGTGGATTCATAGCTACTGCTGTGGGTATCTGAGACTGTAATCGTTTAAGAGAATAGAAAGCCCAGTCTTTTCCCTCAGAGCTGCTGGTGGTTTCAAACTACCAACCATGCGGATCACAGCTCAATGCAGCCCAGTGCCAACAGAGTTCCCCATTAGCCTAAGTTGATCCTCAACATATATATTTAGACCTATTAAGAAAAAGCAAAATGAAAACACATTGTAAAAATAAAAAATAAATGTGGTTGTTCACATAAAAAGGGGGGGCTCAAATAGAAAATATTTTGAAAATGATGATGGTCACATATGTACAAATGTGCTTCATACAATTGAGGTTTGGATTGTTATAAGAGCTATAAGAGCCCCCAGTGGAAAAAAAAAGATGCCACAATCTACTTCCAAAAATAGCCAAAGAAAACCCTGGAGACCCCCCTTTCCCCCCCCCACCATCTGATGGCAGCCTAGCCTGGGGCTATCTGTCTCAACCAGGCAACATTTCTTTTTGTGATCCTGGGGTCACCATGAGCTGGGGGGCTCATGACAGCTAACACCATCATTGAGAAGGTGGCCAGAGGCCCAGTGGTGCGGTGGTCAAGTGCTCTCGGGGAAAATAAAAATGTGGAACAAAATTCAAAATCATTCAAGAGACTAGACTGGAAACAGATAGGTGGGATCCCTAAGACTCTGGTCCTTAGTCATCTTTGGGGTCTAGAGTTGACCTCACCCCTGTGGTGGAATCTTCGACCATTGAAGATCAAAAGGTCAGCATTTAAGCAACAACCCAGTTCAGGGGTTGGGTGAGGAGGAGGAAGGGAAACAGGACACACTGGGAGAAACTGGAGTAAGTGATGGTGCATTGGGGGCATGTAGTAAACGAGTTGAAATGAAATGGGTATGAAATGTTGAATGGAAAATTGATAATATGCTCTGTAAACCTGCATCCAATTTACAATAAAGGTTAGAAAGGAAACATCTCCAATGTGAGTCATTAGTACCCTCCTCTGTTATTAGTAAGATCTTCAATTTTTCATGTAAAGACATACTGACATATAATTGATAGAGAACTTTGGACACATCAAAGCTGTTATAACAAGAGATACAAAATGGCAAAGAGCACAAAGGAGAAGCCGGTCCATACGCCTGAAGAGTGCTTTGACTGAAATTAAGACAGAGGTCTTCGTGGAAACAAATATACTGGAAGATCTAGGCAGAAACAATGAACTTGGAGCCAACATCTCCAGCACAAATTATTGCTTCCCGGTATAAAAGATCTGTTTCACATTAAGTCAATTCCTTTGAAATGTTTTGCTGAGTACTTGCTAGAAAACCATTCTCTATTCTCAAAAACACCATTCTCTACTTTGTAATGTTTTATATGTTGGGAGAAATATGTCTTCATAGCCAGCAAGCCAGTTGTGGAGTCAACTCTGCTTTGTGGAAAGTGCATGTATGGTGGAGTAGAAATGGGGCATCATAAAGTGTTTAGTGAATGATGCTTTTTCTTTTTTTTGTATGACAGGGTCATTTTAATGGTTTGCTTTTCTTATAAATAGTTCTGCTGATGTCAGTCAGACATGTAAACTGGGTAATAATGGTGAGTTTTCTGATTCATTGTCATCCTCACAAATAAAGGGGTCCCTTGTAGAAAGTGCCATCAAACCAGCAGGACTGCGTTTATGCAACCATCGTTTTCAGGATTGTTGGTAACCTGGGCATATTTTCCCCAAATCACCTTGCCTCCTTGCGTCACCAGGCCCAGCTCGCTCACATTCACTTCAATGACGGTCCCTTTGGTAATAACACCCAGCGTTGTGTACAGTGGGGAGGAGGGGTTCTTCTTGACACCAAGTATTGGTAAGCAAAAGGTGGCTTTGAGTTCAGGGTGCGTAACATGTGCCTTCTTGAAACGTAAGCCCATTGGTCTGATGAATCGTTCATACTTCGGTGGTTTCCGTGTAAAGCCATCCCCAACAAAGCAAACTTTAGTAACCATCCTTTTCCATGCCTTCTTTTTCCTCTTTCCTGTTCGAATAACTTTAAGGACTTCAGTTTCTCCCTGGGCACGGACTTTGGGCAGAGGGACTTCCCATTTCCCCGCTTTCTCTTTTCGTTTTTGTTTGATTATATTGGAAAGTCCTTTAGCTCGAGACTGCCCCTCCCTGTCCAGCAGAGAGGCAGGCACTGCGCCTTGTGGAGGCTTCTCATCATTCTTTTGTTTGGTATTTCTCTTTGCATGCATCTTGGTAGTCTTTTTCATTTGTATTTTCTCAGCGTGACGCTGCTTATGGTAGAGCTTAGCCTTCAGACCAATCATCTTTTTTGCCTTCTTTGAACGCTCATGAGCCTCTCGACTTTCCTTCTTCCTCTTTCTCTCATGGTAATCCAAACGATACCCATAGCGCTTACGGTGTAACTCGATATGTTCATTTTGTGGCATGGTGACGGCAGCAACGCCACCGGACGCAGTCCCGGGGGCGCGACGAACCACTCAATACTCCCGTCCCGGAGGCCGCGAGCCGACTCCAAGCCGCCCGCGACAGGAAAGCGGATGATGCTTTTTCAAAGGAGATCCACACGCCGTTCAAGATTCCACTGGTTAAACTGGGCCCTTTTGGTTAGCAGTGAGCGTGTAAACATTTCCACTACTGAGAGACTTCTGAATCTTTGTGTTGTTAATAGGAGCTGTTGGTTTGGTGAGTTCTGACTCATAGTAACCCAATGCCGTGCGTGGTTTTCTTAACATTTACAAAAGCCATTTGTCGTGTTATTTTTTCCTTCCAGAATCATTGGGTGGGTTCAAACCACCAGTCTTTCCAATAGCTGTTAGGTGCCATCCAACCAGTTCTGACTCACAATTACCCTGTCTACAACCACAATCCTGTGCCATCCTCAGAATTCTTGTTTGCAGCCATTGTGTCAGTCCATCTTGTAGAGGGCCTTCCTCTTGTTCGCCTCCCCTCCACTTCACCCAGCATGATGTCCTTCTCCAAGGACCTGGTTCATGTCCAAAGCACATAAAACAAAGTCTCGCCACCTTCTTAGTAAGGAGCATTCTCCGTCCAAGACAGCTTTGCTTGTGTTTATGGGAGCCCATGGTACGGTCATCAGGCTTCTCCATCACCATAATGCAAATGCATCAGTTCTTTCTCGGGCTTCCTGATTCAATGTCTAATGTTCACATGCATATGAAGTGATTGAAAAAACCATCAGTGGCCTATCACAAACCACTTGCTCCATCAGAACTCTTGTGGTGTCTTGACAGCGCAAGTTCATGTGGACATGGACATTTGCCTAGGATGTTTTTCTCTTTCCATAAGAAACCTTGCCAAACTACTTGTGGCTTGGTGAATTCATCTCAACCATAAATTACTTCAGTATCTGGCACAGTCGACTCTAAAGCAGCGGTTCTCAACCTGTGGGTTGCGACCCCTTTGGGGGATTGAATGACTTTTTCACAGAGGTCCCCTAAGACCATCGGAAAACACATTTCCAATGGACTTAGGAACCGAGATACCGCTCCTCTATCTGTGTCCAGGCAGATCTGCCCACATGCAGATATGCCCACCTCCGGGTACCCAGCATGAAGACTGTTACCCATGCTACACCATGCTTCAAGACAAAATTTCACAATATATAATTACCGATGGTTTTTTGTGATTAATCATTATGCTTTAATTATGTTCAATTTGTTGCAATGAAAGTAAATCCTGAATATCAGCTATTTACATGATGATTCATAACAGTAGCATAATTACAAAAATGAAGTAGCAATGAAAATAATTTTATGGTTGGAGGTCATCACAACATGAGGAACTGTATTAATGGGGCACAGTATTAGCAAGGTTGAGAACCACTGCTCTAAAGAAATAGTTGTTTAATGAATGATAGAATGAAATGGCCCACAAACAGTTGAATTTTCAAGTTGTCTGAGCTTTCTCCTACTTAATTTATTAAAGCCAGCTCTCCATAACTTCATTGTTATCTAAGTTGACTTTGCCTTCTCAGTGACCCACTTCCCATCGATTTCCAAAGCAAACAGTATTCAGGGTGCTGTAAAAGGGATGCCACCTTGTCCCAAACTCAGGGAATCTCTCTAGAAGGTTCTATTCTACTTCTTACTTCATGTTCTGAATGTGTTTGTTCTGGCCTAGAATGCCTGCTTTCTTGCCAGTGACTTGACCAGCTGATGCCTCTTGGCACAGCTAATGGTGTCTACCAGGTTTTAAACTTGGGTTTCAAGTTTGAGCCTTTTGTTTGATCACCACAAATCATCGTATTCAGGATTGCCCACCCTTTGTATCCTATAGAAGCCTTGAGTACTCACATAGCTACTTGGCTATGATGCTCTGATTTCTCTTCCCTGAGACCATGACTGTGAAAGTGCCCAGCAATTCTAAAGTCCCACAGTAAATGGGTAATTTATTTCCTCTAGAACCTTCCCATGCATCCAATAGAACCCCGCCCCCACCCCACCCCAGATACCTGATTCTCCAACAAGTCTACTAGAGATAAAGGTGGAGCTCCGTCTTAAGCAGAGTTAGAAAGGCCAACTTAATAGGTTCTTTGATAGTGAGTGCTTTAAACCAAAAGAAGCAGGCTCTAACCATTTTAACCAGAGATGTCAATGGCATAATGCCTAGAAACCCATTGGCATATGGAGGCCCTGCTATTTTTTTCTCCATCAGTAAAACTACTGCTTGGATCTAGGTTTTAAGAGCCAGGTGTTATGCTGAGAAATTTTTATATATGATATTATTGCATCCATACATAAATATCTCCATGTATCTCCAGGTTGTAAAAGTTATACCATTCATCAATATCCAAATCACAATGACCTGGATCTACATCTCCAGTGTACTGTTGGATGGCCAATGTTTTCTCATCATGTTCCTGTTCATGAACTTCTGAGAACCCCAGGAAAAATCTTCCCACCTGAAAATCTGGCTCTCTGTGCCATGCGCACTGCTCAGGGTTCACCTTCAGGTCTCCCTTTACTGACTCGCACCAGACCCTTTCATTTGGGTATTAGTTGTTGTTTCGCTGCACAGCTCTGTTGTGTCAGCTCAGTTGATCTCCACATACCCCACTGTGAGAGGGAAGATGGAGCTATAATGTTTTAGCAAGACTCTTGTGATTTGGGGGAGCAGAATGGATTAATACACAGAGGACTTGACATTTGTTGTGAGGCGTGAATGCTCTCTGAGTTCTTGCGTTCGAGCCTTTAAGAGGCTCCTTCTGAAGCCCCGGCACCCATAGCGCAGTGATCTTTCAGGTTCTTCCTTCCAGTGTGTTGCAAGGCTGGTAATGGGGCTTCTTTTTCTTTGAAATATTATTTGGTTTCTTGTCTGAAGTGTTCATAGCAAAGACTTTAAAGAAGATGGAAGTTTTCTGAGCATGAACTGAATCTTCCTCACAAAGTCATCAGAAGATACCCCAAAACCGGCTCTATGCTAGCTGCAGTAATTGTAGTTCTTTGCAGACCTGCTGCTTGGACTCTGTTTGCGTTCAGGCTTTCTTTTTTTCTCTTGTATGAAAGCAGAGGAACCTCTTTCCCACTGTCTCTAAAATCTAATTTTTGAGCTCTTTTGACACCCCAGAATATGGACCTTTCCAAGCACCTTACCAAAGCAAAGCAGGAAAACCTCAAAAATTACCATCAGGGGCCTTTTCAATTCCCGACCTCTTTCTGTTTGCCTCCAGCATGGGAGGCTGAATCAGAGTCATAACACCCAGATTGAACTTCTTTATTCCTAACCCAGTTCCTACAGACAGGAGCCTGGGATTCCCCTTGTCCCTAACCTTCAAGGACCCCACGCAGGCCTTCTCTGACAACTCCACAATGACTGCGTGTATGCCTTTTCCTTTGTATTACATCACAGAACAGTTCACTCTTCATTACTACAGGACTTTATCACTCAAAGAATCCTTGCATTATTCCCCCCTCCCCCCCCGCCCCTTTCCTGTCTGTATGTGTTGGAATTGTCACCCACATAAAATTAGAGATCCCTTCAGGTAGAGATTGTGTTTTATATTTCTCTTACATTTTCCCCAAAGAATGCCATATGAGAGTAACTCTATGCGGTGGTGTGTCATTGATTTGCTTCTGATGCTTAGCCACCCAATAGGACAGAGCAGAACTGCCCCATAGGGTTACCCAGGGAGTAATCTTTATGAGGGGCAGGCAAGTGACTAGCCATTGCTCTACCAGGGCCCCCAGGCTCACTTCACCGGAAAACCGAAAACACTGCCATCGAGGCAATAATGAACGGTCCCTGTGAGTTTTCAAGATTATAACTGGAGTAGAAAGCTGGGTCTTTCGGCCTTGGAGCAGCTGGCTGGTGGTTTTGAACTGTTGACCTTGAGGATCACACCTGAATTTACAATCACTACACCACCAGGGCTCCTTGCTCACTTCATACACAATGCTAAATGAATATATATATATACATATATTCCATATTATGTATATATACTCCATATATTTTTTCCTCAAAAGAAGGCACGTGTGTAATTATCTGACATCACTTAAAATATGCCCTGTGAGTTATTTTTTGCACCCCTAAATAAACTTATACGCACTAGTAGTGGCAGTGATAATTCAAGAAGTAAGTGGTATAGTTTTCTTGTGCCCAAGGGCCCAATGATATAGCTTCTATCTTGACTAACATTTAAAACAGAGATGCCTCTTCATCTTTCCTAGAAACATGATCGAAAGGGAAGAAAGAACACCCATGTGGCTTTTGCTTTTAATCGTAAACAAAACAGTTAAAATAACTTCCTATGATTTGAGGGTAATAATTACCATGACATTTGTAGGTGACCTTATTTCAGCATTTTCTAAATGGTCTTTACTGCCTCTGTCACTCACGTTAAATAAATAAATGGAACACATACGTCTTTCAGTAATGAAAATAAAAGGGAGAGCTTTTCTGGGGAACGTACTTTTAATAAAAGACAACTATCAATACTTCTTTCCGAGTCTTTTCAGTTGAATGAAGCTCTTTCTAAAATGCATTACATCGATACCAAATGCAAAGTCGAACTATTTCCCTCTCTACTTTATGAACAGCACCTTCTCTTTCTGACTTTTCTGCTGCTTTCTGATTACAAATGGCATGTATTTTCTTTTGGTCTCATTTTTTAATGTTTCTGGAATTTAAAAAATATTATGCAAAGTCAAATCAGCTTTAGGAACATTAACATACAAAGCCAAAGATTAGCTTGCCATGGGCCATTGCCTTGCCCTTAAATAGTATCAAGTTGATCAAAATCAGATGGAAGTAGACAACATTCACTGGAAAGTTTCCATTTCTTCCCTTATTTTCTTAAAATCCCCAGAAACTTGTTTATTTCTGTAAAGGGCCCACCCTCTTCCAAACACTGCAGCCTCTCCAGAGCTTTATTTAAATGCCTCTGCTGAATGAAAGGCTTCTTTCATGCCATTTCAGGCCCTGGAGTACCAAAAGGGTAAATAACTTGAAGTATCATTTTTGACTGACTTGACTTTGAACCAGGCGTAAACAGCAGCTCCGCGGGACGAGCTGCCTACCTGCCTCTCTAACCCGTCCCCTCCGTTTTCCACTGATGTTGCCTGCAATAGTAAACACCTTAATTCGCTAGATTAATGAGTTTTAGCCAATCGGAAAGGACAAAACCCCATAACTTTCCCACAAACTTCGTTAAATGTCAAGGTTTTTAAAGGCCTAGTTAGCAAGTATATTAGATGAGATATGTCAGTTTCCCAATTTACGACTCTGACTTGTCTCTTGTGATTCCTTATCGCCTCTAGCCATTCTCCTCTTTCCCGAGGCGTTCTTGGGCAAAAACCTGATGCTTCCAGTCATTCTGCATTCTCCTGCTTCTTCAAAAATAATTGGACAGGCACCTTTCCATAAACAATCATCATTAGTTTCCTACGGTACACAGAGAAGAATCCCACACAAATAAGTTTCAATGGATCGTCTTGAGCCAAAGAGTAATCATTTGGCCCGCGAGTTACAGATGTGATTGACAGAGAGTTAATGCACTTAGCACGTTTCCAGGAGCCCCTGAGCATTAGCTCCTTGATGCTCGGAAAGTCCTGCTCCCGGAAAAGTGACACCGACATTGACCACTGAGTTTGTTGCTATTCAATAGCCCCGCTCCGTTTCCAGGCTCTATGATTAAAGTCATTATGGGAACTGTCAGCAGGGGGGAAGGAATGGAAACTGTCACAAGAAGCAACTGTCTGAAATGTTAAAGATGCCCCTAATGTTGAACGGTTTTAAAGCAGGAGATTTTTCACTTAATGAAGATCAACCTAAATTGTGAAGCTACAAGCTTCAAATATTTCCTGCTTTCTCTCTCTTGGCTTGATGAATCCTTCTCTTCCCACCTCTGATCCTCTGTTTTTTGGGGTTGTTTGCTTTTTTCATCTCCTTGGAAAAATTCTGTGAGAAAAACAAACAAACAAACACAAGACAAACCCACCTTTGTAGTTAGGGCTCCGAAAAGGAGTCTAACATGAATTAACATCTTTTCAAGATCTGTCGTAAAAGCCTGCGCCTATTCTGCGGAAAAAGACTGATGAAATGAGAGGTTAAACTGAGCAAAGACAAAGCCCATACTCTGAAAAATTTCACTCATTATTTTCCTATTCCGCAACTATGGGTGCCGAGTGTTGGATGAAATGCAATATTTCTAATCTGAGCACGGGCATGTTTGCCCCTTGCTTGGAGGTATCTTTCTTCAAATGTGAAAAATGAAAATTTCTCGTTTGGATTTAACACTAGGATATACTCTTATCTATAGGTCATTAGATAGAGAGGCCACCATAATGATTTATAAGTGCAACACATTTTTGCAATTCAGTAATTTAAAATAAGTGGATTCCGATGGCCTCTCTCAAGTGTTAATTCATGGGGTTTGGTTTTTGCTAATTTTGTAGCTTGTTTTACATTATTGGAAAACCGAGAGGAAGTCGGGAACACTGTCGGAGACCAGCGAAGCCGAAGGAGGCACACTGACTGAAGATAACTTGGAGACCTGAGTGGAAGCTGGGACAGAAAAAGAGGCCTGAGGAGAGAGTTGGTGAAATCTGAATAACCTGTGGAGTGTAGTTTACGGCTGGTTCCTCAGGGGAAAATATGCCGTCGTGATTAGAATGGCCGTGGGAAATAGGTATGAAAAAGACAGTAATGATGATTTGTTGTCGATCTGAGGGGCAAAGTTAGATGAGGATTCCGGTGTTTTATGATATAAAAGCAACTAGGAAACCGCACGGCCTGTGCCAACTACCTCGCTTTCATGTGTTAGTCTTTTACACAGCAAAGAAAGATTAAAATTAGCCTAGACGTAAATATTTTTCTAATATGTAAGTAAGTTGGCCCTTATAGAAAAAAAATTGAGCGTTAACCCCATTTGCCAGAGCAAGAAGAAGCTGACGCGATAATACTAACAGTACTATTCTGTTTGTTTTTCGTTCCTCACCTGCTAGGCCCAGGTTTTGACATTAAGAATATTGCGTTTGATATTTTCTGCATTAAAAGTCACTTTAGGCTTTGGTGCCGTTTTACTCCCAGTCGGAAAGATCAGAAAAAGCTCCAGTCACACAGTGCGAAACTTTATCCACGGAATGAGATATTATCCATTCCACTAGACTGCAAATCAAAGAGTCTCTCTTAGGCTGCTTAAAAATTCATTTTAAAATCTGATCCTGATTGTACTTTTATGGTAATTTCATACCATCAATCATCCCTTTACCTTTAGTCTCTGGGCCCACAGCTCTCCCCTAGAGCTCATCCACTCCACCTCATTATAATGCTTTAGGTGAGAAAACAGGGTACGGAACCTTTAACAGAAAATGAGAGAAAGATGTAAATTTCTTGAGAAAAGTCAGGTTCACTAAAAAGCAGAGCTAATGATATGTTCTGATCTTTAAAAAAATAATTAAAATATGGGGGGGACCCCCCAAAAGGTCAGAAACCCTTGTCTCCCATGCATATAACAGATATTTGGCATCTCTAGTCACCCTCAATAATGTATCTTGCAGTTTTAAGCTGTCGGGCTTCTGGCTGTCCGTCTGCCATTTGAAGTGAACAAAGGAAATGTTTTCGGAACTCGGCAGAACTTTTCTTTCTGTGGTGGTTGCCTGCCCTTCCCTGCGGAGGCTGCCTCCTTCCGCGCTCAGTAAATGGAATTCATGAGCGCCGGGAGTTACACGCGTGCAGTTATAAGCCACTCGGGGCAGGCCGTCTTTAGGTACAGAAGTTCACATAGAGTTATGGGAAGTCAATAATACGACTTTGGTTATTATTCTCCATTTGGCAATGTATATGTGCCTTCTCCGGCTAACTATTAATCACTGGAAGGAATAGCGTGCGGCTGTGTGTCCGCCAGGAAATGCTGGTGGCAAGTGAAATGATTTCTAACTTCCAGTTTAAGCCCAGCCTTCATTCAGCCTTTTCAGCATGCTTCAATTTTACTAACAAGAAATGTTATACTTTTGCCCCATTGATTTGAATGCCGGCTCCAGTGTGCCGCATATTTCTTAGAGCAACAAGAAATGTAGCAGATAATAAACTCCGCCGCACTGCTCAGCCTTGGTGCATTTAGATTGGGATAAAAATAAATAAATAAATGGCCATTAGCCACAAGGGAAAGGACTGAATTTTTCCTGAAATATCAAGTCCGCCTGTACTATCGTTGCTAACGCCTTCAACAAAATGTTGCCGTAAACCACAGCATGCCAATAATAGCAATAATCCCTCCAAAATGGGTTGTTACCGGCAGTTAGTGACCAGTTTCTTAGTTAATGGCCTGAGGGGAGAGACTTTAAGAACGCTGTATTCACTATTTCCTCTCAGGCAATTTAGCTGGATGCATTAAACTGCATTTTCATTGGGATTTCAAAATGTTTGTGCTTTGACAAGACATGTTTCTTAAGGTCTTTTGATTAAATCTCCATCCCCCAGCCTTAAAAACCCAAAGCCAGCCCCATTGCTGTGGATTCCATGTGACTCAGACCCACCCAACCCTCAGGAGGTGCAAATACGCAACGCATCTAGGGGTAGGGAAATGTACACTCCATTAAGCACCTAGGTGAGAGTGTGGATATGGTCATGGATATGGATACAGAGACAGAGATAGAGAGAGACACATGCTTTGATAGTCACGTGGATAAACTGTGTTCGTGATTTAATGCTCGCTGCCTTCCGTGAGCTAGAAATTGACCCTCAGTTTATTCATTTGCAGATGGATCATATTATCAGTGCCATCTTTCGGGGGGCAATTGTGAGGATCAATAGAGATTCATTTGCTTAAAAAAATGAAAACTGCATAACTCTGGCACCGTGAATCAGAGATTAGCAGCTTCGGCCCCATTTCTGAATCGGTAGCAGCCAGGTGTGCTTTGACAGGGCAAACTGGTAGTTCCTCACCTATACCCAGAAAGTGTCATTTTTAACTCTGTATTGAAAGAGAGCTTGACGCTGGGTAAGGAGGGCAGAGGCTGCTGAAGAAAATACCTTTTAGGTAATTGTTTCTCACAAGAATCCAAAGCATTCGGATTTAGATGGGAAATTCAAGGTTTAAGCCACTCCACTTTTATTTTACAAAACACCTGCCCACTTCTTTTGAAAATGGAAAGATTTTGTGAACTGTCAGGGAGCTTCTGATTATTGTGGGATAGTTTCTGTTAGAGACAAATTGTAGCGTTTAGGGACTTTGGGTTTATTTACCTGGTATGGTTATTTTGTCATCCTAATGCGCATGGTCACAAGAGGTATTTTGCCAGTAAGTAAATAGCTGACTTACATATATTTCAGAGGGAAATCAGATACACTCTCAAGGAAAGGATCATAACTATAACATCGTACCATCATCATCTTCTTCATAATGTATTTAGTATTTATCGCTGGAGGGCCCCAAAGTAATATTTCAAATGCCATCTTTTTGATATATTATTTTTTCTGATCACACCCAACATAATTCCTCCTCTTTATTAATAACACACACAGGGGGCGGCTTCAAAAAGTTTTTAGACAAATTAAAAGATTTCTCCCATAAACGTTTTGAAGCCTTCAGGAGTGTGTGTGTGTGTGTGTGTGTGTGTGTGTACGTAGATAGGCATAACTATAGATTTCACATTAAAACGAGTCATGGCCACCAAATCATTTTCTGACTTGAGATGCATAAATCATAGGTATATACCTCTAGAATTAAACTAAAATGTTCTGACACTTTATATATCAATCATAAATCATTCTGAAACCTGAATAAGTTGCATAATATTATTTAATTGATCTACTTCCACAGCCTATTGATTTTAAGTGAACCACTTCAATTACTCATTAATTGCAAATATTATGCTAACTTTATAAATAAAGGCGAAGATGATTGGCTTGCGAAAGAACATGTCACGCAAGACTCACTTGTCTGTTCTTTCTCATCAAACCCAGTGACATCTCAGATTACAAATCCTCATTTTTATGTGTGCACAGGAAAGACAAAGATGAAGAGCACACACGTTCAATGCATATATAGACAGAATTGAAATTATATTTGAGCAAAATCAAATATGTATTTGGCACCAGAATTTTACATTTTAATTTTTCCCAGCAATAAAGTTCAAATTAGAACCAATATCCAATGCCTCTTAAAAGATAAGTGAGAGAATGTCTGAGGGTAAGGTCTGTCACCAATAGGCATGTGCAAAGGTTACTGGGCCTGTGAGGAGGTCAGATGAAAATGAAGATGCTGTAGCAGGTTGGAGAGGACTCTGGCTGCGGCCGTATCGGTGAAATCATTGCACAGAAGCAGCTGGACGTTGGCAGAGAAATGCGTTCCTGAACCTGTCCTCTCCAATCTCTTTTCCCTCCCCCCATCATCCAAATGGATGCCTGAAGTGAAGCTTTGTATGCTGCGGAGAATCTTGGGAAACTGGGATGTAGTGTAAAAGGTTTGGCCGAAGAGAACAGAGCACAGGGCACCGTTCCCAGAGGGAAGAATCAGAGTTCTGTGCAGATGCAGGTGGACATGGCCGGAGATGCTCTCAATCCAGAAAACGAACTTTGTAACTGCTCCGTGTTTTCCTTTGCCCTGCCCTCCTGCCCATGAATCCCCGCTTAGGGATGGCATGCTTACTTCAAATAGATAACGAGGCGGAACTCCTTAGGAAGCAAGCAGTTTACTAACACTGTGTCTTGAAATAAAGAGCCCTCCTGGTGTAGTGGCTATACTTGTTGGTTGCTAACCACAAAGTCAGTGGCCCAGAAGCACCCGCCATTCTGAGGGATAAATATGAAGCTTTCTACTCCCATAAAGAGTGATGGTCATGGAAACCCACAGGGGCAGTTCTGCCCAGTTCTTTAGGGTCCATCTGTCAATGGCAGTGAGTGAATGAGTTAGATATCATGAAAGGTTTTCAAAAAAGAAGGAAAAACATCATGTCTTGTCTTGTTATGCATGTCTCGTGCATAATACATCCCTAACATTTATTCAGTTTTTGATAATTCGTGTTTTTTTTAATTTAATATGGTGCTAAGTAAACAAAAGTTTTAAAGGTTGGTTTAGAATGCCAGCGTCTGTGCTTGGATAGCAATGCTGCCGTCGTGAGAAGGACTGTGGAAAGTGCAGAGGGAAGGGAAGGAAGCCATCCTGACGGGCGTGTTCGGTACGTCCTCAAAGATTTGAACTTGAGAATTCATGGACTTACTACTCTACCCAATGTGCCCTTTGAGAAGCCATGGGACATTTAAGGGGGAGAGCATTGTAATCCAAAATGAAGTCTCCCAGATGTCAACCAATAATTAAGAATTCCCTTTCCCCAAAGTCTCTCCCGCTGGACCACTAAACAATGTCATTATCAACCGAGAAAAGATTGAAGTGGTGGAGAGTTTCACGGGACTTGAGTCCAGAAACCACACCACGGAGGCAAGAAAACAGACTATGCACTGCAGCAGGCAAATCGACTGCAAAAGACTTCTTTATGCTGTTCAGGGACAAAGATGTGACTTTGAGGGCTAAGGCACACCTCAGACAAGGGTTGGTATTTCCATCACCGCATACACCTGAGGAAAGTGGACGATGAATAAGGAAAGCCAGAGAAGAACCGATGCATTTGAATTATGATATTGGTGAAGAGCATTGCCCGAAGGAGGAACAAATCTGTCTTGGAAGAAGTACAGCTAGAAGGAGCCTTAGAAGAGAGGAGAGAGAATGTATCTCAAGTCCCTTGGTACGTGTTATCAGGAAGACCAGAATGCCTGGAGGAAGACGTCATGCTCAATGAAGCAAATGAGGGGAAGAACTTGGATGTGATGAATTGATACAGTAGCTTCCACAGGTTCAAACATAGCAGCCATTGTCAGGGAAGCACAGGGTTGCCACGTGTTTGGTTCTGTTGTTCAAAGGATCACTGTATGGCGCCCCAACTTGACAAAACTTATAACAACAACACCCATCCCCCAAAAAGAAGCTATTTGCCATCAAGTCCATTTAAACTCCGGTGGCCCCAAGTATGTTACTGTAGAAGTGTGCTCACTAAAATTTCCCTGGCTGTGTTTCTGCAGTTAGGTTACCAGGCCTTTGTTCCAAGGTGCTTCTGGGTGAATTTCAATGGTCAGTCTTCCAATTTGTAGGATTCCTTAGTTTATGGTTCCAGCCCCCAACCAACTAAAGCCACTGTCACATAGTGGATTCTGATTCATAAGACAGAGTACAATTGTCCCATTGGGTCTCCGAGACCCTAAATCTTTAGGAACAGACAAGCTTACCTTTCTCACTCAAATCCTAACTGTTTGGTCAGAAGCTCACTTCATAAGCTACCCGGGCTCCTTGCTTAGGGTTTCAGTTCTCACAAAAGCAGGCTTGTCAGGGCCTCTGCCTAGAAGCACCATGATAACAATTCCTTTGAATGATTGCAAAGTGCCTATTAAGCACAGTTGCATTTTACATTCTACACCCCTCCACATTAATTGTTGGTGAGTATATATTTTTAATTTGGTTTGTTATTTTCTTTGTATATATATTATTATTAAATACTTTCATTGGGGGGGGCTCTAACATTCTTATCAAATCCATACATTCCTCCACTGTGACAAGCACATTTGCACATATGCCGCCATCATCATTTTCAAAGTATTCTCTTCCCACTTGAGCCCTTGGTATCAATTCTTGATTTTTCCCCCTCCCTCTTGAAGCCTTGATAAATTATACATTACTATTTTATCATCTTATATCATCCTCTGTTGTTTGTCCCCCTGGGAGGGGGTAATATGTTGATCCTTGTGATTGATTCCTCCTTTCTCCCTCCACCCTCCCCTAATCCTCCTGGTAGCCCTACTCTCTTTGTTGGCCCTGAGAGGTTTTTCTTTCCTGGATTCCCTGTAAAATTGCTGGCTCTTATCTGTAGCAGTGTGTATGTTCTGGTCTAATCCTATTTGTAAGGTAAAATTGAATCTGTGTGATCCTGAGGTATCGATGGAATCAGGTATCAGGTATCTAAGACCCAGAACAAAATCATACCCAATGTGAATGGGGTTGGGGCGGGGCATGGAATGGAGACCCCAAGCCCATCTGTAGACAACTGGACAT
The DNA here is from genome assembly GCF_050624435.1 of Tenrec ecaudatus. Classification (NCBI taxonomy): domain Eukaryota; kingdom Metazoa; phylum Chordata; class Mammalia; order Afrosoricida; family Tenrecidae; genus Tenrec; species Tenrec ecaudatus. Next base: position 68,442,664 of record NC_134532.1, read on the forward strand.
CCCCTCACAGAAGGGTCACAAGGAAGAGATGAGCCAGTCAGGATGCAGTATAGCACTGATGAAACACACAATTTTCCTGTAGTTCTTTAATGCTTCCTTCCCCTCCCTATCTTGACCTCAATTCTACCTTATAAATCAGATTAGACCAGAACATGGAAATATTTTTAATCCCTAGCAGAAATATCAACGCTGCTCTGGCTGAAAATGAGGGGTTTCTACCTTAGCTAGTGGCTTTTGTGCTTCATGTCTATCAAAGGGTTAAATCATTCCTTTCAGAGATGTTCTCTTAGCGGGAAAGTTTGGAAAGTTCTACCACATATTACTTCTTAACCTGTGTTTATTTTCAGGATTTAAGGGATTTAATGGAGACACCGTTTTCTATAGAGACTTTCCCTAGCCCTCGGGCTGGCTGCTTATGAAAATAAGGTTGCATGTTCATAGGCCTTGTACCATGGACTTCCAAAAACATGAGCCATTTTTCCAAGTAAAATGATAGTGACCAGAGAAAGCCATTTAGGATGAAATCACAAAATTTCATGGCTAAAAGAGAGGGGCACTGGGAGCATCTTGTCCAGCTCTTTAAATATGGTTGAAATTCATTGGGACTAATTAGTGTAACATAGCTGTACTAAGAACACAGCTTTACTCTGCTGTAAACTAGTAGAACTGATTTATTCAAGAGCCTTTGCCTAAATATAGAATTCCAACATGAAGGACACTTTACCAACTGCTATTGAGCTGACTCCAACTCAAGGCAACCTCATGCGTTTCAGAATAGACTGTGCTCCATGGAGTTTTCAGTAAATGCTCATACAGAGATTGCCAGGTGTTTCTTCTGAGGTACTTCTAGGTGTGCATGAACCTCTCACCTTTTAATGAGCAGCTGACAATTCGCTAAAATACTTAGGGTCTCCAGCTTATTTCACTGCAGGTCATGCTCAGCATTACGACAGGTCTACAGCCCCACAATGTAAAGACTGTGAATGAAACCTGATTTATTCCTATAACCAATGCTCATAACAAGGCAATGTGTTTCAAGTTCTACTCTCATCCCATAAACCAGGCTGTAGAATTTCATTATTAAATATAATGATGGCGATCTTTTCTAAATTTGAGGGGGAAATGAACAAAAATTCAATGACTGAATTGAAATCTCTTGGCCATAATGTTTAATCCCCCATATTTTTAAAGCCTTTTACAATATGAAATTTAAGGATAAAATAGTATCTAATGGAGAACAAAATTAATTTGAGTTTGATGTCAATGTTTCCTCATATTTCACAGGGAGAATTGAGTTATCCCACAAGTTTGAGATCTCCGGGACTATGAAGCCAGTTTATTTATTTAAAAAATAGTCTTGTTGGCATGTATCTCATATATCACACAATTTACTTGTTCAATCAGAACGTCTTCCTCTCAATCTCATTGTTGTCAGCTCCCCGTTTCCCCCTGTCTTCCCTTCCTATGTCCCTAGGCAATTACCAATCCAGTTACTTCCTCTATGGAGCCCCCATCCCGGATGTAAACTACGGAAAATCACACAAAGCACAAATGGGGAGCAAGCAAGCAAATGACAGCAAAAGCAACAGCACTAGCCGAACAAAATATAGCAATATCTCAATCAAAAAGAAAGCAGAAACATGAATACCTAAAACAACAATAAATGGATCAAAGGCAGGGGTTATTTTCTTAAGAATCTGGTGATTTTTTTTGTTGTTGTTCTTTTTTAAAAATAGAACTGGTCATACATATATGGTGTTTCACGAACTGTGTAAGTAATACACTTATACAGTATACATCAAATTTTCAAATCATGTTTTTTTAATAAATGGTGACTATCTTAATTATCTAATGCTACTGTAAAAGAAATCACAGGTGGTGACTTTAATGATAAAAAATTTATTTTCTCACAGTTCAGGCTAGAGATGTGAATTCAGGGCACCGGCTAGAGGCGGGTGACTCTCTCACTATATATTGGCAATGGTGAAAAGTTCTTGTCTTTCAACTTCTGAAACTCATTTATTCCTCAGTACATGGAGATTTTTACACAGCCTATGTCTTCTCTCTGTGTGTGCCATATCATGGAATTCACCAGCAGCTTTACAGAGGGAGAAAGACCCCACTTTCTAGTCCTGTAGTCAGTCACAGTCTCGTGGACTTGATGGCATTGAGTTTGCCTTTTTGTCCCCCCCCCCCCCAAAGCTCTGTGTCTAAGCTACTTCTTTGAATTCAGAGATGAGGTCCAGAACACACCTTGTACAGAGATGGCCTTGTCAACATAACAGACAAAAGCTTATTTCCAGTGAGGATTATACCCACAGGTTTAGGATTCCAATATCTGTTTTGGATTAGTGACACCCCTAAAGTTGCTTTCACGCAGTGAGCTAACTCAGGGTGTCATCTCCCCAAGAGCCCCTTCCTGTACCAGACCAGATGGAACCTTTGTCATTGTAAGGTCCCATCCAGTTAGCCCTGCCTACAGGGATCCAAGGTACAACCGAAAGAAACACTGTCCGGCCTGCTCCGGCCTCACGATGGTTCTTAGGGTGGAGCCCCTGGTTGCAGCCACTCTGTCAATCCAACTTGTTAAGAGTCTTCCTCTTTTCCAGAAGCCCAGTTTACATGGATCAATATTTTTCCAGAAGCCCAGTTTACATGAATAACCAATGACGGGGATGTTTTTATTAAAATGTAATAAATGTCCACTGAGAGACTGCAGAGCGATGTTACAGACAGTCCTTCTGGAGTCAGCCTTTGAGGAGTGTAACTAGAACAGTCCACATCCCCTACACCCTCATTTTTTTGAGGGAAGAGCACAATGTAATCCACGACAGTGATTTATAAGCAACACTTTCTCACCTGTTTATCTGGCATTCAGGAACACACACACACACATACATACAACTCAGTTGTGCCCCTGGATTCATTAGATGCCCATATAAGGCTGAAGGAAAAACTGAAAACTTACTTAGATGGGGGCCTGTCATGGTCAGGGATAGATTAAGACATTGAGTCAGAGATAAGCAGGGTGCTTGTATGCTGACCAGGCTGAGGTGTTGATGTGCTGTCTTCTCCAGGTGCTGTAAATAAATTACCTGGATGTAATTTCCAGAATTTTGTCCATATGAATCCCAGGAATAGTTGGATCATTATGGTGAAGTAAAATGATTCCATGTTATAAGTCACAAAAATGCATGATTGAAGACTATTGTAGATCATGTGTAGAGAAAAGATAGTCCAAGAGGAAAGGTTTGTTTTAACTCATAAAAAAAATGGAAAGGAAATGGTCCTTAACAATATACGTTCTGTGTTAATCTGGGTAGATTAGAGAAACAAATTCATATGTGTATAAGAGCTTTATATACAAGAGCAATTGAATATTGAGAAAACATCCCAGCCCAGTCCAGATTTAATCCGTACATCTGATCTTAGCCCATATGTCCAATATCAATGTATAAATCCCTCTTCAGACTCATGAAACACAAGCAATGACACTAAATTCAGGAAATCACAGACCAGTGGGTAGAAATTCTACGTGGCTCCTCCAGCTCAGGGCACTTGTGTAGCTCCATGTGCCTTGTCAGCGGCTGTGTCTCCCAGGGAGTGAGCCTGCAGCCTGCCTCCAGTGAGCTATTTATCTCGTTAGTGCCTCCAAATGAGGTCATCAAACTATGACCTGATTGACAGACTAAACTCCACCCTTCACTCTTAATCCTCTCAAATTGACACCAGATGATGTAACTACCACATGTTCAAAGAACATATCACGAAATGTGAGGCAGTTTTCCCACGTGTCTGAAAAGGTCTTCAAATAGTATCTGACTTGAATTTTTTGAAAACAATCTAAATTCATAAGGTCTTCAAGTAGTGTCTGACTTGAAATTTTTTTTAAAAAATCGAAATTCATATTGTTTCATAAGGAATGTGAAATAGTAGTACTACGTTGGAATTTAATGATCTGACTGAAAGGTGCTCACAGCATATCCAAAGACTAATTTAAGATAGAGAGCAGATCAAAGACCTGAATATAAAACCTGAAACTATAAAGACCATCAAAGAAAAAGTCAGGGAAAATTTAGAAGCCCCACTAACAAGACATAAATACAATATCAATTATAGCTAAATACACACAAACACCAGAGGGCAAAATAGATGACTGGGATCTCCTAATAAGTAAGAACTTCTGCTCATCAAAATAGAAAGAGAAGCTACAAAAAAGAAAGAAAGAGAAGCTACAATTTGGGAAGACAAAATGACAATGATATCAGACAAAGGACTGATCCCTAAAATTTATAGGAAACTTGAAGGCCTCAATTGCAGAAAAGCAGATCATCCAGGGAAAAAATGGACCAGGGGCAGGAGCAGACACTGCATCAAAGAGGACATTCAGGTGGTCGCCAACTCATTAACAATCGAGAGATGCCCCAAATTAGTAATTAGAAATGCAAATCACAACCATTAGTAATTAGAGAGATGCAAATCAAAACAACTATGAGATATAATTTCACACCAGGAAAGTTGGAAAAAACAGAAAACACCAAATGCTGGTGAGGTTATAGAAAGACAGGAGCCTTCAAATGCCGCTGGTGGGACGTTAAAATGGCGCAACCACTGTGGAAACTCCTTAGGCAATTTCGTAAACTTGAGACACTGGGAAATAATCAAGGGTGGGAGCAAGGATGGGAGGGAAAAATAACAGAGAACTTCAAGTTTAAGGTGGTAAATGAGATATCCTTACTGATTTCATTTGCTGGGGTGGCCTGTGCAACTATATATGATTATGATTCTTAAAATTTTTTAATTATTAAGAGATCTTTTTTTAACAATTTATTGGGGCTCATACAATTCTTATCACAGTTCATACATGTACATACATCAATTGTATAAAGCACATCTGTACAGTCTTTGCCCTAATCATTTTTTCTCCTCTTTTCTTTTTTTACATTTTACTAGGGACTCATACAACTCTTATCACAATCCATACATATACATACATCAATTGTATAAAGCACATCCATACATTCCCTGCCCCAATCATTCTCAAGGCATTTGCTCTCCACTTAAGCCCCTTGCATCAGGTCCTCTTTTTTTTTTCCCCTCCCTCCCCTTTCCCCCCTCCCTCATGTGCCCTTGGTAATTTATACATCGTTATTTTGTCATATCTTGCCCTATCCGGAGTCTCCCTTCCCCCCTTCTCTGCTGTCCCTCTCCCAGGGAAGAGGTCACATGTGGATCCTTGTAATCAGTTCCCCCTTTCCAACCCACTCACCCTCCACTCTCCCAGCATCATCCCTCACACCCTTGGTCCTGAAGGTATCATCCACCCTGGATTCCCTGTACCTCCAGCCCTCATATGTACCAGTGTACAGCCTCTGTCCTATCCAGCCCTGCAAGGTAGAATTCGGATCATGGTAGTTGGGGGGAGGAAGCATCCAGGATCTGGGGGAAAGCTGTGTTCTTCATCGGTACTACCTCGCACCCTAATTAACCCATCTCCTCTCCTAAACCCCTCTATGAGGGGATCTCCATTGGCCGACACTTGGGCCTTGAGTCTCCACTCTGCACTTCCCCCTTCATTTAATATGGTATATATATACATATACACACATATACACATACATACACACATATATCTTTTTTTTTTTGCATGATGCCTTATACCTGGTCCCTTGGCACCTCGTGATCACACTGGCCGGTGTGCTTCTTCCATGTGGGCTTTTTTGCTTCTGAGCTAGATGGCCGCTTGTTCACCTTCAAGCATTTAAGACCCCAGACACTACCTCTTTTGATAGCCGGGCACCATCAGCTTTCTTCACCACATTTGCTTATGCACCCATTTGTCTTCAGCGATCCTATCATGGAGGTGTGCAGTCAATGATATGATTTTTTGTTCTTTGATGCCTGGTAACTGATCCCTTCGGGACCACTCAATCACACAGACTGGTGTGTTCTTCCATGTGGACTTTGTTGCTTCTGAGCTAGATGGCTGCTTGTTTATCTTCAAGCCTTTAAGACCCCAGTCACTATCTCTTTTGATAGCCGGGCACCATCAGCTTTCTTCACCACATTTACTTGTTCACCCACTTTGGCTCCAGCCGTTGTGTCGGGAGAGTGAGCATCATAGAGTTCCAATTTAATAAAAGAAGGTATTCATGCATTGAGGGAGTGTTTGAGTAGAGGCCCAAGGTCTTTCTGCCACCTTAATACTTGACCTATAAATATAGACACATAGATCTATTTCCCCATCCTCCTATATATATTTGCATGTACATGTCTTTGTCTAGACCTCCATGAATGCCCTTTGACTTCTAGCTCTTTCCTCCATCTCCCTTGACTTTCCTCCTGCCCTACTACCATGCTTCGTCGCCACCTGGGCTAGAGTATACCTCTTCTCTAAGCAACCTTACCCTTGATCATTTCCCACCAGTCCTGCCACTCCCCCTTCTCTACCATTTGGGGTCCCATGTTTTTCCCTTGTCCCTGGGTTTGTTAACACCACTTCCTTACCTCCCCTACCCCCCCACCCCAAGTCCCCCCGGAACTGTCGGTCCCGTTGTTTTTCCTCCAGATAGTTCATCCAGCCTGTCCTATTCAGACAGACCTGTGGAGACAATAACATGCACGAAACCAAGACAGAGGAAAACAAAGCAACAGTATGCAACCAGACAACAAAACAACAAAAACAAATCACTGACAAAGAACAGAACAAAACACTTCACAAGAGAAAAGCTTGTAGTTAGTTCAGGGATCATTTGCTGGCCCTTAGGAGCGTTTTCCAGTCCAGTCTGTTGGGGCACCACGCCCTGGCCCCAAAGTCCACTTTCAGCATTCCCTGGGGACCTTGCCACTCCATTCCCTTGCTGTTCCGCTGAACTCCCCCAGTGATTTGCCTCGGTGTGGTGGGATCAGGTCAGGTGCAATTCCCACACTGTGTCTCCGGTGCAGTCCCCTGTATCGCCCTTAGTCACTGAGGGGCATCATGTCTCATAGTGGGGCCAGCCATGTTGTTCTCTCTGTGGACTGGCTGCTCTACTCAGGAACATCATCCTCACGGCCTGGTGGGCCAGGCTGTGCTCCACTCTCTCCTCCTGCCCCTTCATCTGCTCCCGTGTGCTCTGATCAGATATGTTCATCTCCCGGAGCTGCAGAGTCAATGTCGTCCTTTGGAACAAATTCTTTTTGGGGGAGGGGCAGGAATCCACTTAATTTATGGTGCTGGGGCCAGCCTCCCAGACCTCTCCACTGGTTCCCTACTCCACGCCGGGATATTGCATTCACACCTTGCGGCACTGTGTTGAAGTCTGGTCCCACTTTCCCTGTGGAGATATAAACAATACCCTCCCCTTGGGTGGATTAATGCCCCATGACCCCACTACCCTTTTCTTCCTTGTATTCATCCTTTTGTTTTCCTTTCCCCACCTCCTCCACCATTGTCTACCATGTACATCCCTGGTTTTGGTCTGGTCTAAGAGATCATTTTATTGGGGGTTCTTACAGCGCTTGTAACAATCCGTACATCAATTGTATCAAGCCTATTTGTACATACGTTGCCAAAGACAAAATTTCATATATTTTTAATTAGAAATAAATATTTCACAATATATAATCACGTATTGTTTTTGTTATTAATCACCATGCTTTAATTATGTTTAATTTCTAAGAATGAAAATATATCCTGCCTATCAGATATTTGCATTACAATTCATAACAGTAGCAAAATTACAGTTATGAAGTAGCAACAAAAATAATGTTATGGTTGCGGGGGTCACCACAACATGAGGAACTGTATGAAAGGGTTACAGCATTAGGAAAGTTAGAACCACTGTACTATGGTATAGTCAGGGGAACCTTAGTCTGCAAAGTCACACCTTTGCTTTTTAATATTGCAAAGGGGTCTTTTGATCCCTTTTGAAGATGATTTGCCCATGTAATATATATTGTTTGATTTTAAAAATAATTTTGTTGGGGGCTCATACAACTCTTATCACAATCCATACATACATCCATTGTGTGTCAAACACATTTGTACATTTGTTATCATCATTCTCAAAACAGTTGCTTTCTACTTGAGCCCTTGGTATCAGCTCCTCATTTTCTTCCCTCCTTCCCCGCTGTCCCTTCCCTCATGAACCCTTGATAATTTATAAATTATTATTATTTTGTCATATCTTACACTCTCCAACGTCTCCCTTACATCACTTTTCCATGGTCCATCCTCCAGGGAGGGAGGCTATATGAAGATCCTTGTAATTGGGTTCCTCTTTCTTCCCCAACTTCCCTCTACCCTCTCTGTATCACCACTCTCCTCACTGGTCCTGAAGGGATCATCTGTCCTGGACTCCCTGTGTTTCCAGTTCCTATCTGTACCAGTGTACATGCTCTGGGCTAGCCAGATTTATAAGGTAGAATTGGGATCATGATAGTGGCGGGGGTGGAGGTGGGGGAGGGGAACCGATCAAGAACTAGAGGAGAGTTGTATGTTTCATCATTGCTACATACACCCTGACTGGCGCATCTTCTTCCTACGACCCTTCTGTAAGGGGATGTCCAGTTGCCTACAGATAACCTTTGGGTCCCCAATCTGCACTCCCCCTCATTCACAATTTCTTCATTGATGCCTTATACCCGATCCATTCAACAACTTGTGATCACACAGGCTGATGTGCTTCTTCCATGTGGGTTTTGTTGCTTCCCAGGTAGATGGCCGCTTGTTTACTTGCAAGCCTTTAAGACCTCAGACACTGTCATTAGTGGGCACCATCAGCTTTCTTCACCACATTTGCTTATGCACCCACTTTGTCTTCAGCGATCTTGTTGGGAAGGTGAGTACACAGTTATATGATTTTTTGTTCTTAATACCTGATCCTTTTGACACCTCGTGATCACACAGGCTGGTGTGTTTCTTCCATGTGGTCTTTGTTGCTTCTGAACTAGATGACCGCTTTTTTACCTTCAAGCCTTTAAGACCCCAGACACTATATCTTTTGATAGCCTGGCACCATCAGCTTTCTTCTCCATCTTTACTTGTGTACACATTTGTCTTCTGAAATTGTGTGGGGAAGGTGAGCATCATGGAATGACAATTTAATACAGCAGAGTGTTCTTGCATCGAGGGAGTACTTGAGTAGAGGCCCAATGTCCATCTGCTACCTTAATACTAAACCTATAAATATATGCACATAGATCTATTTCCCCATCATCAAATATAAATATATATACATATGTCCATGCCTGTATTTAAACCACTATAAATGTCCCTTGCCTCCTAGTTCTTTCCTCTATTTCCTTTCAATTTCTTCTTGTCCCATTGTCATGCTCAGCCTTCATTTGGGTTTCAGTAATTCCTCTCAGTTACATTGCCCTTTATCAATTCCTACCAGGCCTCTTATACTCTCCTTGCCACTGATTTTGGATAGACTTTGAACTATTTATAGGCTTTTCTCTTTTTTTGTCATTGGTTTTTTTTTGTCATTGTTTTGTTTTCTTTTGTAACTTTGTTTTGCTCTGTCTTGTTTTTTTTTTTGTGTGTGTGTGTATTTTATTATCTCTCAAGGTTTATCCAGATAAGATAGGCTGGATAAATAATGTGGAGGAGAAAACAACAGGATCAGTGGTTCCCAGATGATATGGGAGAGAGGAGGTGGGGGAAAGGAAGTAGTGTTAAGCAATGGGGGAAATAAGTGATTTAAAATAACAACCAATTTTTAAAAAGATGAGAGTGAAGTTCCACAGCTGGAAAAACCCTCCAGATTCCTTACCCTTCATGGTCTGAGTGGTTAAGAAATGGTGAAAAGTGAAAACTGAGGTGGACTTGCAGTCTGTGGTGACATACAGCTCATTTCAAGCACATGGAAAAAATGTTGGAAACACTTCAATTATTAGAAATACTTCAAATGTGGAACTATAAATACAAGGTAATCCTGTGATCCCACTACTAGCTCTATATCCCACAGAAATGATCGTCATGTCATAAATGAACACACACCCATACTCACCACAGAACTATTCACCATAGCAAAAGATGAAACTGACCATGCCCCCCCCCCAGCAGATAAATGGCGAGACAAACTGTAATATTGTAATACACACACTGGAGCACTAGGAGATGTGAAGGAATCAGGGTGAGTCTGTGAAGTAGCTCATAACATGGATGAACCTGAATGAAATTGTGCTAAGTGAAACTAGTCGATCAAAACAGGACAATCATAGGAGAACATTTATCTAAAACGTTAAGAACATGTTTTTATATAGGAAGAAACATTCTTTGATGGTTAAGAGAAAGAAGGGGACCAGGGAGTATACATTATTAACTAAAGAGTTGTTGTTAGGTACCACCAGTCAGTTCTGACCCATAGCAATGCTCTGCACAACCAAGCGAAACACTTCACATCCCTGCACCAGCCTCCGAATTGTTCCTCTGCTTGAGTCCACTGTCGCAGCCGCTGTGTCAGTACATCTCTTTGAAGGCCTGCCTCTCTTTCACGACCTCTCCTCTTCTTCATGAAGCCCGATGTCCTTCTCCATATGAACTTGAGGGAAGGGGAAGGTGATATACAATAACGGGGACCGAGGCAATGGAAGACAGTGGATTGACTGCAAGAGTTAAAGGCAGCAAAGACAAATCCTATTACTTACACAATCCTGTAACAACAGCAATCGTACAGCCTGCAAAGGGATACATTGATAGGCCAGCTGAACACCTGTGGGAAAGTGCAAAGACTACTAAAAAATATGTGAGGGAGCTTCAAAAAGTTCAAGGAAACAGTTAAAAGATGAGTCAATATTCCATGAATTTGATAAATTCCCCCCATGCGTATAGGTTTTACAGAGAATATTTCTACATATGTATTTTTTTAATATGGAACACTTCACGAATTTGCGTATCATCCTCGTGCAGGGGCCATGCTAATCTTCTCTGTATCGTTCCAATTTTAGTATATGTGCTGCCGAAGCGAGCACTACCTATGTATTTCTATGGGTTGCCTTTATTTCCAAGACTGTACAATGAGCAAAATGGCAAAACCTTTTTAGCCAAACACCTTGAGAGAATGAGTCCTCCTTGTACCTGAGAGCTCAGGACCATAATCTGGTGGAACATTCAGGTAAAGTGACACAACATAGTACAGCATGGCCCACAAAGCCAATGCTCTACACTCTGTGTTGCTGAGTAGCAACTGAGGTCCTAAGAGCTTTTAAGCAACCATCTGAGGTGCAACTATTGACCTCTTCCTATCTTGAGCAAAAAAGAATGGAGAAAATTTTAAAAACACTTGTACGCAATTAGGTCAAAGATCTCAGCCTCCAAGACCCTGATATTAGAGGGCTCCCTGCTACCACTCTGGAAAGGAGTCATGTTAGAAGGTCCTGGGTAAGTGGAAGAAAAATGTGAAACAAAACAAAATCCTAAACAAAGTCAGTCTTATTGTTTGATTAGAGACTGGTGGAACTCTGAGATTATGGCATGTAGTTATGCTTCAAGCTCACCGCTGTGCCTCAGCTTTCAGCCACACAGTAGACAAGTCCGTAAGAGGAACCAAAACACTCTCAGTAGCTAATTCATCGCCGGGAGCATAAAGGCAATCTTTTCCCAGAGACAAAAATTCAGGAGGCAGCAAAGGCTAGAAAAGAAAGACGAGTGGAAGCAGAAAATGCAGGGAGGGAGTGTGATGAGCGCAACCGCATTGTGGGGATTGCAATTAGTGTCGTGCAACAGAATGTGTACTCACTGTTGAATGCAAACCTAATTTGCTCTGTAAGTGTTCACCCAAGTCTATGAAAAAGTAAACATAAAGTGCATTAAGGATTGAGTTAGAACACATCATTTTAAATGTTTTTTAAAAAAGATGTATCCCAAAGGACTAGAATATTTTGATAGTCAATAGGAATTCAATAAAATATGGTTTAAAAAATGAATGCATTCGAGGAGAAGTTTGTCTTGCCTGATGAAAGTTACATGACGGAGAACAGCAAAGAGGCATGGATTGTTTTCTGTGCATAACACAAATGCCAAAACAGAAAATTAATATAAAGGGGAAAACTGAAGCTAGGTTTTTGTCTGGTATCCTGTAGGCCTCAAAAATGGAGTTATTTTCTTTTTAGTCAGCTATTTAGTTGTCTCTTCAGATATTTTAGTTTAATTTGGACACATTTAAAACTTGACGCTTCCAAGTGGCTATGTTCTCAACACTTTCTTACTTGCTTCACAAAGTCTGTGGTATTTCAATATGCTTCTTCCCATCAAGTAGTCAGAAGGGTTTTCTGTGTGTTTTTTATACAACTGTTGACAAATAAACACATACTGACTGTGAGGAGCTGGAATATTCCTAGGCCGGGAGCTATAATAGGAATTTGCAATGGGGTAGGACACTGAGTGGGGTTGATGAAATGGGAATCTGTCCACCCACACTGGTTGGCGCTTTAAAACTCAGTCAGCACCAACGGAGCTTAATATGGTTGTTACATGAAGTGTGTGTGCTGTGGTGGCAATGTGTCAGGCCTAATTGGGACCTTCTGAGAGCTAAGAGTACCTGCAATCCTAGCAGGGAGATGTTAATCCAGTCACAAACACCGTATTTTCAGGAAAACATCCCTGCAGCCTGCCCTGCCTTCCTTGCTTAGCTATTCGGTGCATGCTAACTTATAAAAATTTAAACTATTTGGGTGCTTTTGGAAATGAGTTACAGAGATCGACTAAACAAAAAAATTCTTCCACGAAAATGAGATACTTAATGGATTTTGCGGACTCTTCTAGTTCATAAGGGCATGCCCAGTCAGTTAGAAAGCCACCTTTATTTCAGTAGGGATATTTTCGGGTAACACAAGTTCAAACCAAACCTACCCAGTGACCTTGAGCCCCAAGTAATTCACAACTAGGGACCATGTTTACCAAGCCATTTCTAGAACACTATATGGAAAATAATTTGGGAGGTTTCTCTCTCTCTCTCTCTTTCGCTTTCTCCCTGAATGAAGCTGGATGGGATGGGAGTGGTAAGAAGTGGTCCATTTTATATGATTAATTCTGGAGTCATTAATATCCTGATAAGGCCACTCCTTCTAGAAGGCTTACCATACCTATTTTTCACGCTGCTCTTACTAGTGTGACACAGGTACTTTCACAAGTCATGAGCTGACACTCATGGTCCAAAACTTCATGTATCAGAAACAAATCGACAAAGAAAACAGCAGCTCAAAAGATGCAAAGAAACTGTTTCCACGCTTCACTTATGGGCAGTGATCTGTCATGCTAAACGCTTTCACCGTAAACTGTGATGCGTGTCAGGGAGAGTCACAGAGCAAGGAACCCCAGAAAAGTGTTTCTCTTCCATGTCTTTACTTTTTGTTTGAAAGGCACCGAAGCAAACTCTCGTCACCCTCATTGTATGTCTAGGTTTAGTGGGGAATGTTTATATAATTGGTGAACATTCTTTATCTCGATTTGGCTTGCACTAATATTTTCTGAGCATTTACATGCGCCAGGAGCCTTGGTGGCAAAGTGGATAGGAGCTGGACTGTGACCCGCAAGGTCTGTAGTTCAAAACCACCAGCCGGCTTGAGAGAGAAAGACAGGGCTTCCAACTACTGGAAGCAATTGCAGTATTGGAAACTCAAAAGGAGGCCTTCCCCTGTCCTATAGGGTCACTGTGTGTCGGCACCCACCTCATCGATTTCAGTGAGGGGCGTTTGTTTTTTTTTTTGGTGGGAGTTGTTTTGGTTTTACTATGTGTAAGATGCTGTCAAAGTGGTTTAGATACATTAATTCATTTAATTCTCACAAGAACTCTGAGAAATAGATACCAGGGTCTTCAGAAAATCCCTGGAAAACGGAATGGAAAGCTCATGGAAATTGTTCACAAACAGTTTGCAGTCCACTTTTATCATTTTACCTCTATTATTCTGCATCAGGAAATGTATGCTTCGCCTGCGGTCACAGAGCTTTAAAATGGAAGGGCCTAAATGAATAATAAAATGCTACCTGAATTTTTATGTTTTTAAAATGAGCAAAACTAAAACAAAAAAGATGTTTTGACTTGTAGGAGTGAACAGTTTCAGATTGTAAAATACTCAGGAATGTATATGGTGATCTAGAGGGGGGTGGGGCGTGCCGACGGCAGCTCACCAGACTTAAATGATATGTTTAGACAATTGATGTAAGCACTCCGTAGCCAGCACTTGGATTTTCTTGTAGTAACGTCTTTTGCTAGTCCCCAAAGCAAAACAAGACTCCAGGTAAGAGTTTGGGCCTCGACTGCACGCCATGTATCCTATGAGTTGTTTACATGTAGACATTTTAACCCAAGGACTACAGGGGGAGCAATGCAAAACCCAAACCAGAGTTTATCTGGGAGGGTTTGGTTCTCGGCATCTATGGTAGACCTACAACTAACCTCCTTGCCAGCTGTGCAGGACCAGGCAGGGTGATGTGCCCTGCCAGTTTCTCCAAAAGCAATTCTAGGACTATGCGGATTACCTCCACTGTTCCATCAGCTGGTGTTTTAGTTCACCAGTGTTGTATTGGCTGCATCTCCCAGAGACCAGGCAGTACAGAAAAGGACTCTCTGTGTGATGGCAACTTGGCCTTGCAGGACCTGGTGCTCAGGCAGGACTGGCTGCCATGTGTCAGGTGACCTTTGGCAGAAGCTTGAAAAGTCAGTGAGAGGCTATGAATAGAAAATGATTTTTTGGCCGTCCCTCCCAAATGATGGAGTGTTTTTAAGTTCTTCCTACGTCTTCAAATGTATCCTAACGCTAAGTCACAGTTAAAATCACGATGAAATAAATGTTAAAAACTCACTGGCTGCCTTGGATTTTGTCCCCTGTGATATTTTCTTTCCATGATGAAACATATGCAGAAGTGGCAAACATCATTTTTCACTTGTGCCCATATTCAACTCCGTGGGAAATAATGTCAGCCAGAGAGGCATTAACTACTGCCTTGTTGGGCATGCGAAAGCGCTCTCATTATCTGCCCTGGCAGCTCTAAACTTATTCAAGAAGGGGGAAAATATAAGATCTCAGCATGAAGCTCATTCTGACTACAGGGGGTCCCAGGAACAGTGCTAAGATATTCAGCAGAAAGCGTCCTCATCTCATACATGAAGTTCTTTTGTAAATGCCTAAGGCCCTGGATTTAGGAGGTACTTTCCTAATGGTTTTTCCAGGGAAACTTTGAAATCAAGAAAAGTCGCTAGGATGAGTGGCATTGTCTGAGGAAATGGCATTCTCCTCGTTGAAAAACACCATGGAGTCACTGACAGTCTTTGATGAATTTCACACAAATAATGAATTCTTTCGAAATTGTCGTGCAGTGCTTATCTCTGAAGCAGATGAACCAGCCAGTGGCAAACTGGAGAAGGTTGTAAAACACTTGCAGAGACTGAAAGGACAGGTTCAATAATTAAGGCATGCTTTCCCCATCACCCCAGTCTACCACCACACATATACACCCCCACAGACACCACACAGTGAAGTGGATGGGTGGGTCGTGAGTAGGGTGTCAATTGCACTCAGATGCTCCATCAGGCGTTGTTGTGCTTGTGGGCTGCCACAGAGCTGGCTTTGATGTTCAGAGACTCGATTCGATGTACAGCAGAAGGAAACGCGATGTTTGAGCCCATTGTTGCAGCCCCTGGGGCACCCATCTCTCCGAGGTCATCCTGTTTTTCTCTGGCCCCTGCTTTCCCCATCAGGATGTTCGTATCCAGGGACTCTTCCCTCCTGGTAACACATTCCACATATATGAGTTTCACCAGCCCCCTTCTGTGGCACATTCTGGCCATACGTCTCCAAAGACAAGAGTTGGTTTCTCTTCTGGTGGACTTTGCCAGCACCATATTTCAAACGTCTTCCTTGGCCTTCCTTACAAATTCTCCAGCTTTCACATGCATAAAAGGAGATTGAAAATACCATGACGTGAGTCAGGTGAGCCTCAGTCCTCAAGGTTACATTTCTGTTTGTTAACCTTGAAAGAGACCTTTTCCAGCAGACACGTGTAAGCCAAGATGTTGTTTGATATTTTCAACTGGGCTTTTATGGACATTGCTTTTGGATCACAGTAAAATGACATCCTTGACAACTTTGATCTTTTCTCAGTTGCTCACTGGTCCAGCTGTCATGACTCTGTTTTCTATATGTTGAAGTGTAACTCATATTGCATACAGTCTTGATTCTCACCAGGAAGCTCTTTAAGACCTCTTCACTTTCACTTTTCTGCAGTAGTAATAAATTATAAATTATATCACTTCTGAACTTGTTCTCCCAAATTCTTCTCAAGGATCTGGTTGGTAGCTGTCCCTCTCTATGCCTAATGGCCCCCCACAGGAGGATGCTGCAGAGAATCGACACCCCCCCTCAGTCAACCATAAAGACTAACTGGGTAGATTCCAAATGCAAGCCCCAGCCAGGTGGGTGGTACAACTTGGTGGGCACAAACTAGGCCAAGTAGGCTTAATTCAGCCAATGGGGTCAACCAGTACCATCAACCACGCCTTCCAGTCAAAGGCCCGAAAGGCCGGAACCACAAGACCACCACCCTTTTCGCTTGCTTCTCTGTCTTCTGCTTGGCTGTGCCATGGTCTCCCTCTTGGGCCTTAGGCCCCCATGTGTGGGTATGCAGTCCCGTGAGACTGCCCATGTTCAGTGACTGTAAAACCTGAAACTTTTTCTGTCCTTTATAAAAACCCACTTGATCACAGATCAGGCTTCGCGTGAATTCTTTCTCATGCAAAGCCAAGAAACCTAACCTATTCAACTTTCTTTGGTTCATGCCTGATAAGGATATGAGTATTCAGGCCTCTAGCCGATATAGCATATCAGTTTTCTTTCTTTCTGTGGGGTGTAGTATGAGGTAGGTTACAGTTTTCCAGACAGTGGGATGATCTGATGGAACACTTGAGGCTTAATGGTGTTAAGGGTGAGTCAGAACCTTATGTTCTAATGGTCGAAGAGGACTCACTTCAGACTCCGGTGGACTTCCCCAGTGAGCACACTTAGCCCCGCACCTTTACCACAAAGCCTCCATTCTCCTTATTGTTGTCAGCGCCATTGACGGAATTCCGACGCATGGCAAGCCTAGGTATGCAGAGTAGAACTCGTCCAGAGGATTTTCAGGCATATAACTGGGCCTTACCTCTGTAGTCCCTCTGGGTGATGTAATGCAATAATTGATCGTTGCGCCACTAATAGACCTGTTCTTTTCTGCTTTGCTTAATATAACCAAAGCCACACTGTCATCTTAGGACAAAAATAATTCACCATGTAGATGCCTCGCTCTAAGTCCAGGGCAGCAGAAGGGCATAGAAGGAGGGCTTGAGTGTGGTAGGATATACACTGGACTCGCTATCAAATCAGCACGTGCAGGCTAGTGCCTCTCAAGCATATTTGAGTCATCCCCCCTGGTGTTGTAGTGAAATTCCCATATCAATTAAATAAGGATTTCTAGAAATGGTACGCAGGTAGCAGGAATTTATTTTTAAACTTTAAGTAATCCCAGTGCACAAGAAAATTTAAGCACCCATATACTCTTTTGCCCCTGGTTGGAACTGCAAATTCTCAGGCCCCTCTCCAGATTTACTGAATTGGAATCTTTATCTTAGCAAGATTCTTGGGTAGTCATGCATCCATTAAAATTTGAGAAGTACTGCTGGATGGAACATAAGGTTATGATTAGAAGTGCTGGTGATTCATGCTGATGTTTGGTGCTGATTAGTCAGTTTCAGCTAATAGAGACCCTGTGGACAACAGGATGTACCATTGTCTAGCCCTGCACCGTGCTCACAACAGTTGTTCTGTTTAAGCTCATTGCTCAGCCGCTGGGTTCGTGACTCTCATTGAGGACCTCCCTCTTTCTTGCTGGCCACCCACTTTACCAAGAAAGATATCTTTTTCCAGGGACTGGTCTCTCCTGATAACATGTCCAGAGTACAAGAGATGCCTCCCCATTCTTGCTTCTAAGGAGTATTCTGACTACACTTTTTCAAGATCAATATGTTGATTCTTCTGGCAGTCCACAATATTTTCAATACCCTTGGCCGCCACCATAATTCAAATACAGTTATGCTTCTTCAGTCTTCTCTATTCATTGTCCAACTTTCTATGCAGATAAAGTGATGGAAAAACCATAGCTGGGTCAGCACACCTTCATCTTCAAAGAGATTCCTACGATCACTAAAATTTGAGAACCTCTAACTCAGCGTTGCTCTCATTACTTGACAGGGTGCTTCAAGGATCATGATACCCAAGGTTATAATTTCTTCATTCTTGACTCATATGAATCCCAGTTTTATGTTCATTATTTATTTTTCAATCTCCATTCTTTTATCTCATTCTCTTGTCTTATTTAAACCTTCACTCTGTGAAGGAGCCTCATAAGTTATCCCCATTGCCATCTCTATAATTACTTGATTATTAGAATATTTGTCCATATAATAGATTCTTCTATTTTTTAAAAATCATATTATTGGGCTCTTACAGTTCTTATAACAATCCATCCATCCATTGTGTCAAGCACATTTGTACATTTGTTGCCGTCATCCTTTTCAAAACATTTTCTTTCTACTTGAACCCTTGATATCAGCTCCTAATTTTTTCCTCATTCCTCCACCCCCCACCCTCTTGAACCCTTGACAAATTAAAAGTTACTATTATTTTCATATCTTACACTGTCCGCTGTCTTCCTTCACCCATGTTTCTACTGTTGGACACTCTGGGTGGACGATGTTATATGTCGATCATTGTGATTGGTTTCCCCTCTTGCCCCTCTTGCCCCACCCCCTTTTTCTCTACCCTTGTGATATGGCTTCTCCCATTATTGTTCCTCAGGGGGTATCTGTCCTGGGTCCTCTGTGTTCAGAGCTCTTATCTGTACCAGTGTACATGCTCTGGTCTTGCCGGATTTGTAAGGTAGAACTGGGATCATGATAGTGGGAGGGAGGAAGCATTCAAGAACTAGAGGAATGTTGTGTGTTTCATTGGTGCTGTACTGCACCTTGGCTGGCTCGTCCCTTTCTTGTGGCCCTTCTGTGAGGGGATGTCCAATTGTCTACAGATGGGCTTTTGGTCTCCACTCACACACACACCCATCATTCGCATCAATATAATAGTTTGTTTGGGGTCTTTTGATGCCTGATACCTGATCCTGTTGCTACACCATTATCACACAGCTGGTGTACTTCTTCCATGTGGACTTTGTTGCTTCCTAGCTAGATTGCTGCTTGTTTAGCTTCAAGCCTTTAAGACTCCCACACCCTATAACTTTTAATAACCAAACACCGCCAGCTTTCTTCACCACAGTTGCTGATACACCATTTTGTCTTCAGCAATCGTGTTGGGGAGGTGAGCATCGCAGAATGCCAGGTTAGTAGAATAAAGTGTTCTTGAATTGAGGGAGTACTTGAGTAGAGCGCCAATATCCATCTGCGACCTTGCTGTTAACATTTAAATATATGCACACAGACCTATAGCCCTATTAGTATATTTATACATTTACTTATGTGCATGGCTATATTGTACCTCTACAAATGACATTTGTTCTTTCCTCTATTTCTTTTTACTTTCCTCCTGTCCCACTATCATGCTTGACCTTCATTCGGCTCTCAGTACTTTCTCTTGTCTACATTGCCCTTGATCAAACTCCACCAGGCATTCTACGCCCTCCTTGCCATCAGTTTTAGAGTCCTTCTTGTTCCCTTGTCCCTGGGTTTGTTTGCTCACCCCTTCCTTGCCCTCACCACCTCTTCTCTCCCATGTTCCCCCTTAAGTATCAGTCCCATTGTGTTCTCCTCGGGATTTTTTTATCCTGCCTGTCTTATATAGACAGACATGGGGGGCAGGATTATATAAATAGTTCCAGGTCATCTGTTGATCTTTATGATTGTTTTCTGATGGAGTCTGATGAGGTGCCAAGCCCTGCCCCCAAAGTCTATTTTGGGGATTCCTCAGGGAGACTCCTCTATTTTATAAGAACTTGTGTTTTTTTTTGTTTTAGTTCAAGGATCGTTTATTGGCCCTTAGGAAGAACTTGTTTTTAAATGCAGTATCAAAAGTGCTTTTGTGACCACCCATTAATTACAGAAGTAACCCCAACAAAGACATCCAGGTAAAGATACATGTCTCAGGAAGCAGACAGAGCGTAGCATTAACACATGTCTTGTGGCTCGTCATAGACATAATTTGACTAGTGGGTTATTTGCACAATTTGGCTATAAAGAATTGAACCTTGTTCGTTAGTTTAAATTTTCTTTGTGTGCTTTGTATTGAAGACCTAGAGTTAGACAACTAAAAAGTAGATTTCAATGACATGTGTATGACCAGGATGGATAAGAGTTACTTATTATAAGTGTGCTGCCTCAGTTTTGCCAGTCATGTTCAAAAAAGACAAATACCGTGTGTTCCCACTTATAGAAATTCCTGGTATAGGCAAATGCATAGAAACCTAAGTTTGCAGGCCATTCAAGAGGGGTAGAAGGTGGTTTTGCTAAAGAGTTGGATGTTATATTAAAAATGATGAAGCAATTTGGAAAGAAATAGTGCAGATGGCTGCCCAAACTGGCAATTTAATAACTGTCACTGAGCTGTACCAGTAAAAAGAGTTGAATTGGAGGGCATGTTTTAGTTGTATTTCACCATAATAATTTTTTAAAGAAACGATTTATCTAAGGACCTGAACCCCAAGAGTAACATCAATTAAGTGATTTCTACATACCTGCAGACTAAAAAGCAAACAACTTTATGGATATTAGGGCATGTTGCATACATTCATGAGTCTACTTTTAGTAACATGCACATTAATGGGCCTGGAACTATAATGTTTACAGTGCTTTATGGCTAGTCAAAAAGTCAGTGGTTCAAATCTACCAGTTTCTCTGTGTGAGAGAGATAAAGACACAGACTTGGAAACCCTATAGCTCAGTTTTCCTCCATCCTATAGGATCACTATGAGTTGGGGTTGACTTAATGGTAGTCAGTTTGTTTTTAGTTATACTGTCTTTTTGGAAGCATATAATGTTTACATTTATTCAAATAGAATACCATAGCTGTAAACATGGAACATTTGCCTCTACATCCCCTGCTCACAAATATTATTAGGGTTTCAAAGACCAACTCATTATAATAAAATCAACAATATGCGAAAAATGGAGGATGATCACATCACAAAATGATTATATCATTACATAAATGCTAAATTACATCCCAACATAATTGTCAAACCACTGAGAATCATGGTCCAACCAACTTGACATCACAGTGAGTTTTATATAGTTGAACCATCACAGGGAGCTCTACTCTGACCTCAGACGGCAGTATTTGTTATTGTCTGGCATGCATCATGGAGCCATAAGCAGTAGGGTTGTAGATTTTTTTCTTACTATTACCATAAACGTGACATGTTGGATGAGATAATCGCTAATTGAAGAATTGATGTACACCTCATTTTCACTTACTCTTCTCCATTTCTTCTTAGTCCATTGTTCAGAACCTTAATATTTCATTTACTGCTAGTATACCTCATGAATTTCTTCTAAAAACAAGCTGACTACCATTAAGTCAACCCCAACTCATAGTGGTTCTATAATACCAGTAGGAAGCAAAAGCTCTTTATTTATACCAATTATTCCTTTTATATTTACCTAGTTATTAGAATGTTTGTCTACATAGACCATTTCTCTATTTATTTTAAATTTTAAAAAATAAACCTATAGTATCAAAAATGTATACTTTAGAATAATAGCAAATGTGTTCACTTCTTTGTGGGAGAGAGCATATGTCATTTTCTTTTGGATCCCAGAAACTCACACAGCCTGGTTCATAGTGGCATTCTATAAATGTTCATTGAATTGATTTTTAAAATTGTTTGCTGGTATGAAATATGATGCAAACTGATGACTGTTAGCTTTTCCACGCAGCCTGTCAGACTCTCTTTTTCAAACGCTTTAATCTGGGCATTGATGTTCTGACTGTAATTAAAAAATAATAATAATGGAAAAAATTAAGCTGCTCTACTCTATTGGGGAAGGGTAAGTTTCAGGTTAGTTTTAAATATGTATAAAATGAAAAGTCATTTAAATATTCATACTAATTCATATATAGGAACAAATAGTGTTCAGTTTCCATTTCATGCCAATATCCTCCTATCACACTATTTTATAAAAGAAATATTATTAAAAAGATAACTATAGAATTCATTTTAAAGACATCAGGGAAAGTGTCTAAATAGCAGGCAGTTATGTAAAAATAGTTTTATGGCATATAATTCACTTATCATATAAGTTAACAATTCATTCATATTTTTTAAAGTGTGCAATCATCACCATAGTCAATTTTAGAACATTTTCTTCTTTCTTATTTTCTTCATTGTTATCACCTTATTTCTCCCCAACCTTCCCTGCCATGCCCCTAGGTAATTATGAGTTTAGTTATTGTCTCTATAGATTGACCTGTCTTGGACTTCATATACAGAATATCATACAAAACACAAACTTGATGCCAAAAAAATTAAAAAACAACAACAATGACAAAACAAAAGATAGAAAAACCTCAAAGAGCAAGCAGAAAATATTGAAAACGGAACCAACTTCAAAATGGGTTAAAAGGAAGATCAAATGCTAATGTGCTAAAGTATTACATTTTAACCTAGCTATATCTGACATAATCGACCTTACACGGCTTTCTGATAGTAAGACTATTCCTATTGCTGAACTATGCTCAGAGGGGATTCACCAGAGGCTTAATCCATCTGGGTGGCGACACTGAAAATGGATTTTGGGCTTTCACTGTCCTCCATAGCCTTCAAGCCGACAGGTTTTGGATAGGAGGAGGCCAAAAAGGAAAGGATAGTAGGTAGCCCTCAGTCTGCGATTCCTGAGGGCAGGGATCATGTTTTGCACATAGAAATGAGGATGGCGAGACTTTGTCATGTTGTAGAGGGCCGTTCTCTAGAGAAAGGCATCATGCTTGGTAAAGTAGAGGACAGTAAAGAGCACAACAATATGGACTGACACAGCGGCTGTAACACTGGCCTCACAGGCAGCGGCTGTGAACCAGAAGGATGGTGTTTTATGGGGTTTCATTCTGTTACACACAGAGCTGCCAGGAGTCAAAACAACATTGAGCTCTAGCACACAGCGCATGCCCTGTGGACTTGAGTGAAAGGAAAATTAAAGAAAACTACAAAGGCAAAATGCACAAAGGTTTTACAAAACCACAAGCTATCCAGTTTGACCGCAGGGTAATTAAGAGCAGGATGTCTGGACTTGACTCTATTGGTAGGTTGGCAGGAAAAAGTTTTGTTTGGGGACAGGCATGGGTAAGGAGCAGCTGCCTTACCCAATGGCGTATGTGTAGAGGAAAAAATGCTCCTTGGGGAGAGTATCTTCCTTGCATAAGAACCTTTGAGTGAAGAATTTTATAAACTTTTTACTGTGAATTAGGTAAACGTTTACAGAGTCACATATTCAACAGTCGTATTGCGTATATTTTGTTTCAAACAATCCCTGCAGTCTCCTCACTGCACCATCAGTCTGCTTCCTCCCTGTATTTCCTGCTTCCTTCCCTCCTTCTTTCCTAACCCTCTGAATTTTGGCATCAGGTTAAGGCTCTCTGTAATCTTACGTGGTTGATTATGCGACCACAGGGGTGAATTCAGTCACAGAGCTGAACAGTGGCTAAGGGCCTTAAGTCTTGGGCATCCTATCTCTCTTGATCCAATCAGTAAACCTGGTTTCTTCTAAGGCTTTTAGTTTTGTTTCATACATTTCTCTGACTCTGTCCAAGACCTTCGAATGTGATCCTATTCCGAGCGTTTGGTGGTGGTAGCCAGGCCCCATCTCATTCTTCTGGTCCCCGGGTTCTGGAGACTGATGTTTGTGCTCCATTGGTGCATTGGACTAAGTAGTCCACGTGCCTTTTGATTTTCGTCACTCTTCTTTCCTCTGAATCGGAAGAGGCCACTGGTTGCTCCCTATGTGGCTGCTCACAAATTTTTAAGACCAAAGTAGGATATAAAACCTTGTCTTTGTGAACTATATTACATCAATAGACCTGCTGTCTCCCAGGGCTATAATCCTACCTCCAAGGCCCATGGATTCCTTCCTTGAAGGAATTTGATTATGTCTAAGAAGTACTCATAATTTTGCCTCCTGTATATTCCATCACATTCATTAATAGATTTACAGCAAAGGTAAATAAACATATGCAAATATCCTGTGTAAAATCTATATATATATCCATGAGTATACTCCCACTCTCCCTCCATGTCTGTTTAGCCCGTATGTCTATCTGAGTAGCTAGTCATGGAAGATCACAATTACAGGATTGTGTGTATAACAGGATTGGACTCTGGTGGAGTTAGGAATTATCTTTTAAAAAGAGGGCTAGAAACAGAATTTAGGGTCAAACTTTGAGAGAGCTGGTATATCATGGTATTTATACTTCATTTGGTAGACAGAAGGTATTCATTCAATATTTCTGGTCCAGGAAGTGAAAAACTTGAATTAGGGACAATGATTTGTGAGACTAATTTCATAGAACTGTGAATTTTTGTGAAGTATCAGTATTTATATAGTATGCACCAAATTAAAAATGTGCTTAACTTCCCCGTGCCTCAGTTTTCTCATCTGTAAACTGGGGCCAATAGTGATGCTCACTTCATAGTACTATAATGAAGATTGACTGAGTAATTCATAAACCGTGCGTAGAATAAGGCCCGTCACATTTTAAATGAAATAGTAGGTTATTTTACACATTTGTTGCTATTATTGTTAATTCCATTAAAATACCATTCTAAAATAATTTTTGAAGTACAGCTACTATTTCTGACATAAACCAATACCAATAGGTTTCCAAACTACATCTAACTAAGATTAACATTCCCAAAGGGCTTACTAGTCTCCTCCCCAATTATGTCCTGGATAACAGCTAATGAAATCGCACCTTGAAGAAACCAGAGAAGCTGTTAAAAGAGAAAGGAAACATGTTGAAGCTTCTTCTCACTTGTGTATTGGAATGCCCTGAAACCAGTAAAGGCAGATTGAAGGCAATAGCACCAAACTGCTCTACAGGGACCCGCCTTTGAATGGGTCGCCTTCCCCACATAATTGCTAACAAGCCACAGGTGCCAAGCCACATGAGCGAGTGGTAACCTGATTTTGAGAAGAGAAATGACAATTCTTTCCCCATCATTCATCCCAAGGTGTGCTTGTCATCTCCCATAGCACCTAGTGAGTTACCTTTTTATTTGTAACTTTGGAAATATTTTCACAGGTGAGAAGCAGCAGCATCCTTATCTGCAAAACTGCATGTAAATGAGACTGCTGGATGGGAACTATGCCATCCACCTGCCAGGAGGATGAAAGGGGCACACTTGAGCTGCCAGGCAATGATTAGGGGTTCCTCCCTTTCCTGCTACCTTATCTCACTGGCCAAAAGGATAGTGAATTCAGTGCTCTCATCCTAGATTTGTTCTCTTCCTCTATTTTATTGACCATCTGATCACATCAGTTTTGAAATTGGAAACAAAAATTAATTACATCGATAAAATTTAAACTCATGTTAATCTTCCTGGCTGGCTTGATAACACAATCTTACTGTTATGTTTTCTAAATGCTTTATGTAAGTAATTTTGTATGAAACCCAAGCAAACACTATCTCCTCATTAGAGGAGGAAACGGGTTCTGCAAGGTCACGTGACTTGTCCATAACAATGATAAACCTTGGACCCAGACACCAAGTATTCTGTCATAGTGGTGACTGTGACTGGGGGTAAGTCTCTAAACTACTCTACAGCGGTATTCATATACCTGTTCCTCTTACTTAGTGACACCGGTGAGATTTAGATTTTTAACTATCAAATTTACAAAAATAATTAGACACATGCCATCCTTTGCCTAAATGTCTGCAGAGAGCTCTTATCTGGTCTTCATGTCGTCAGTTGAGTCTCCTTAATCTCTAATTACCAACCACTGCTAGAGTCAATCACACTCTTAGCAGGGTTCCATCACTTTCAAGGTCTTCCAGCTGCTGTTGGGTAAATGTTGAACTTATAACCTCAAGGTCAGTGGTTCAAATCCACCAGCTGCTTTCCCAGAGAAAGATGAGGCTGTCGGTCCCCAAAATATGTACAGCCTTGGGAACACAATACAGGTTGCTGAGAGTTTATGAGTTGAAAACTGACTTAATGGCAGTGGGTGTGTTGTTGTTTTAGTTCAGCTACGTATTGAGTCCCACTCTTGCATTATTTCATATTTGTCCTGTTCATTTTCTTTTTGATCAAAATCCAATCCAAAGTCTTTTGTTTTCAAATAAGCAGCCATGTAAAGGAGGTATCCACTAAGTCTGCACAGATAAAGCACACCAGCTGTGTGATCCGAGGATTGTAAATATAATCCGAATCTAAAGGAGGGAATAGTGTCAGAGCTTAAAGTGTGAACACCTGGCTTGCAGATGGCTATGGATGACAGTGGAAACACAAAATTCATTTGCATGGTTCACACACAGATTAAGCCTCTGGTGAATCCCCTCCAATCACAGTTGAGGGATCCGACTAGCCCTATTTTCTGACAGAGAGTGTGGTAAAGTGGATTATGGCAGATGGAGTTAGGTCAAAAAATACCATCTTAATTTGATCCCCAATTTGACCCATTTAAAATGTGTTTTAGTTTAGTTTGCTTTTTCTTTCAGTGATAGTCCATGTGGAGGGAGTCCCTGGTGAAGCCTCTCTCACCATGGCCCAGAGATGTGGGTAGCCTTGCTGACATTCAGGCCGCGATGGAAGTGGATGGTTGCAGGTGCTGTTAGGTTGAAATTCAGCACCCTACCACTTGAGCTTCCTACTGATCCATTTACATTTGTTCTAGTTTTTAATGTTTTCTGCTTTCTTTTTGATGGCGGTGTTTATCTGTTTTACTTTGTAACTCTTGTTTGGTTTTTGTTTTGTAATGTTTCTCGGTCTATGAAATCCAGGATAGGTAAGTCTAGAGAGACAGCAATTGGGGGTGTGGCAGGGAAGGTTGAGAGGAAATGGGAAGCTACGAACGATGAGTTCAAGAATAAAAAGAAGGCTCTAAACTGATTGTGGTGATGATGGTATGACTCTTCCTGATGTGTTTGTCTTATTGAACTGTATGATATGTGAATTCTATGCCAATAAAACTGTTGGAAATGAAATCTTGCTTTCCAGCTCTTAAAGCCACACTGCCATCAAGTGAAGACTTGTAGAGCTCCCAGAGGATGGAGTAGAGCTGCCTCTTTGGGTTTCTGAGGATACAGATCTTTATGGGAAGAGAAAGCGCTGCCATCTTTTATCTTGCAGAGCAACTGGTTGATTAGGTCCACTGGCCTTGTGAGTATTGGTTCAGCATCAGGAGCACATGTGAGGTTCGTGGCAGTAGGTTCTAACAGGGTGGTACACACATGGTCTGGTTCAGCAACACTTCCACTCCCCTCCTCTTTAAACTTAATTTCTCCAGCCTGGAGGTAGGGAATGGGAAGAGCAGCAACACAATGTCACCCAACTTGCTTGAAAATAAGTGCAAAGACTCTAGGCAGCAGAGAAGGATCATTGTCAAATGGGAGGGGGCTTCAAAATGTTGGTGGAAGAATAGAATTAAAAAATAATGGAATTCTTGCATGAATTTGTTAAAGCCTTGTTTTACAGCCTGCTTACAATCATGAACCTCTTCCTGCCGCTCTGCTGATTCACATCAATTTCATGAAACAACAGCTAGGTTTGTGAGTTAGTTTATTGTGCCAACCTGGCCGATAAACACATGTGGGGTTAATTGAAGAGTGGAGGGATAAATGGCTTGGTGAGCCTCCCCTTTCAAGTTCTCCGGTCTCTTGCTTTCTGATGGTCAGATCAGTGTGCAGCTGCCTTAATAATTCCCTGCTTCAGCTGGCAAGGCTCACTTCCTGCAAGACATGCCTAAGGAGAAGCCGCATGGACCTGCCCCGATGCAGCCTTGGATGCTGGAGCACCTGTGTGGAGACCCCTGCCAGCATTGAGATGCTTACATGCTCACTGACTCGGCTTTCCTCCTGCAGTCGGCATCATTGGGTGTGTTTTGTGAACTGGAGGAGGACTTTGTGGATTGGTGTCGGACATATGGGTTAATGTTGGACTTGTGGGCTTGGGCAGCACTGGTTTGGGATCTTTTCTTGATGCGCACTTAACCTTTACATAAAACTCTCTCTTATGCATGAGTTTCTGTGGATTTGTTTCTCTAAAGTACCCAGACTAACACAGCTTGCAGTTATGCTGAATTATCTTCCTTCAATTCTTTTAAAATTTTCTCAACAATGTAAAGGTAGTCTCGGATTTACAACTGGAGCATACTCCAAGAACTCTTTAGTAAGTCAGTTCTTATACAAGAAAGATACCTCTTTTAGAATTCTTTAAATTATTATTTCCTTTTATTATCAGTATTTGAAAAATCTGACCTTTATTTTACTTTGGGGATTGGAAACTATACATTTGAATGTGTATATATATATACACACATAAAAATAGACTTTGATAAAGAAGAGTTGAGTGGGATTTGGTTAGTTTCAGAGTTCTCCATTTGTGGAAGGTTCTAGATCATCTGGAATAGATCTAGGAGTGAGGAAGGCGCTTCTAGTGAGAAAATTAGCAAGAGCTGTCTTACTGGCTTTTCTCTGTACAATTCATGACAATATCTCACTGCTCCCAAATCTGCCTATGAGCTTTAGGAAAGCAATAATTGGCGTTTATGTTTTCAAGCAGCGGAAGCTTCGGGTTTAGTACAGAAAAACTCTAGTTAATCCTTTCATTGTAAAAAAAAAAAAAGTCAGCTCCTCTCCTTCATCTTTGTTAATTTTCCTTCTTCAGCATTTCTTTCCCCTGTAAAATCCATTAAGTCCTTATCTGTCAACTCCCCTTCTTTATGATCTATGAGCTGTCCCACCTTGGCAGCATCAACTTCTACATTCTGGGGTCTTGCCATAGAGCCTACTTTCCCACCAAGCATATTATCTTGAGTGTGTTTGAAACCTCTGCAATTTTTGTTCATATGTTCTGCATACATTTTCTTGGAACTTTCTACCAGAAAGACTGATGTTCCAGATACACTGATGGTCATAAACGCAGTTCATTGTAACTCTAATCTTTCATATACCTGGGATTGCCTGAATCATAATTTTCAGTGTAGAGGTCTTGCACATGTTTTAGTAATTTTCCCCATGCCGTATTTCACACATTTTAGTGATTTTGATGCAACCTCAGTACTTGCACCCTTGATACAGGTGTGATAGGGCTTTTTCCTATCAATCAGTGTCAAGGTCATCTTTCTGTGACATCAGCATTGTGTTGATGACCCAACCAGGGTAACCATCATTCTGATTTCACAGTCTTTTAACCTTCTCCAGTTTAGAAGCCTTCAGTTCCACTCACCAACCTTGTTGTAGGTCCTGAGAGATTACTCAGTGCTGTATCATCGCAACCCTTTCATTGCTCTAGAATAAAAATGAAATGAAGTACAAGGAATTCACAAACACTGATCAGCATCAGGCATTTGAAAATGCGAAAGAAAATGTGTTTGTCAAATAATTATCAAGTCATTTAATAATCTAGCCAGAGACAATATTAAAAAGCATAAAGAGCCAACTATTCAATGAAAGAAACATGGTAGTTTAGAAAAGAGATGTCAAAAGGCAGCAGAGAGATTCAATGTGCAGTGACTTATGTGGGCAATCACCACTGCAGGGATTTAAAAACTCCATGCTTAGTCATCTGTCAACTATCCCACGTGACTCAGTCCACTACTCGGTTATCTCTAGTCCCTCACCCACCATTCTCTTTGCAATAGCTTTTTTTTTTCACTGTGGTTAACACTTTCTCTAGTCAAAACTTCTTCACGAATCATTTCAGAATTGTTTTCCCTCTTGTCTTAGACTGTTTACCCACTCAACTGAGCCCTCTGGGCACATCTACATTCATGAACCACTTACATGTTTCCTCCTTCATCAGTCTGCTTCATTTACCTACATGCCAAGCAGTTCACAGTCGTCTCATGAGAGAATCATGACAAGCTCTGTGGTGAGGATCAGCATGAGTCCAATTCCCAAAGTGGAAACAGGTACAGGACTCACGTTTCTACTTCTCCATCCTCATAACCAGCTACCACCATGACGTGTCCACTCTGAGCCTACCCACCCGGAGTTAGGTCAGAGTGCACAAGTTAAAAGGACACCATATTTCATATGCACATCCCACTGACAACTTTGGAGGATCTACATGGCACATTCTGAACTGCTGGACACCATTCAAGGCTAGTTTCCCTCTACTTCTGGATGTTAGCGGTTTTGCTTTTTGACACCTTTTACAACTGGCTTCGGCTGCCTATTGGAGTCTGACGATTTTTTGGAAATGACTCAGCATACTTAGGATTTGTTGTTATTAAGTGCCGTGAGCTGATTCATTCTGTGCAACAGAATGAAACACAGCCCAGCTCCGTGCATTCCTCGGGATTGTTATTATTATATTTGCATGCATGATTGCTGACACTGTTTCAATCCATCTTGTCAAGGGGCTTCTTCCTTTTAATTCCTTACAGCTAATAACTATATATTTATTACTCGCTTACACTGTTGTATTATTGGGAACATGATACAACTAAGGGTCCCATCAAGTAACTCTGCCATTAAGATTTCATTTGTCAACCCTCCCAAGCTGTGTTAGCCACTTTCTTCCCTGCGTCTCCATAGCACTCCGCAGACCCAGTGCATAATGATTGTTCGCAGCTGCGGCCGCCACACACTCAGCTCCAGGAGGGCAAAGATCAGATCCTTTTCCCTTTTGATTCTTAAGTGTCCAGCTCAGTACAAAAAACAAAAACAAAATCAGGAGGCCAACACGTACTCACTGCATAAATAAATTATTGTAGGCCAACCAAGAAATATTTCTGAAGCGTGAAGCACCACGGAGACACGATCGATGCAAATGTTAATGACCATTTTCATTGCGTGTCCACTCTTAATGGCCAGTTCGGGTGATGATCTCTTGTTTATATGGAGCTACATTTGAAATTATATTAAATATGAACTGTTTTAAATAGTTATAAGATATATGAAATATAATAATAATAAATGAGCTCCTATATCCCACCATCTGGTTTTAGAGAGAAACTAAATCATTAAACTTGAAGTGCTCTTTTTAGTCACTCAATTAAGCCATCTGCCACCTGATTCTCAGAGGTAATCACTATTCTGAACTTTATGTTTATTTTTTTCTTTTCCATTCCTTTAAAACATTTGCTTATATCTCTAAACACTACATTGTTTAACTTCTACTGATTAAGAGTTGATATAGGGAGCATGCAATATGTAACCTTTTATGACTTGCTCCCCCTCCCTCCCTCCCTCCGCATTGCATTCTGAGATTTATCGATGATACTGTGCTTTATTCTTTTCATTTCTGTGTAGTAATTCATTTTATAACTACACTAAAATGTGTTTTTCTATTCTATAAAAGATATCCATTGGGCTGGTTCCTGATCTGATTTTATTTTCTTTTTATTATTACAGATAACGGTGCCATGAACCTGTTTATACATGTCTTAATTTTCTCCAGAAAGTTTTCCCCCAGTCTTGGCCATGTTATGCTACTCATACAAAATAATGCTTGTCTGATGTAGTGGGATAAATTGAGGAGGCTGCAGTCAGCAACAGAGAATTGTATTTTGAAGATGAAACTTTTCCTGGTATATCACTTCTCTCTCTCTCTCTCTCTCTCTCTCTCTCTCTCTCTCTCTCTCTCTCTCTCTCTCTCTCTCTCGATGTAAGATTGAGATCACATCCTCAAGGCCATAACAGTACAGAGAAGAAGAATCCAAGTCAATGCCAGCCTAAGACTGATTGCCGTAAGGAAGAGGTCAGACATGCCTCCACTCTTCATATTTATTTATTCTCTTGTAATACCAACTGTGCCTCCCATGGCATTCTGCTGCTCTGCTGGGTTCAATAAACTGTTGCAATGGCCATAGAGAACTCACAGACAATATTCGTGATTATGGAGGGAGATAAACAGGTTACCACAAGCCATGATCAGAAAATATTAAGGATTCAGTCTTTGGACCACAGAAATGCCACTTTTTAGCCAACAGCCAACTCTTCTCCTGTCCTTAGCATCATTCACTTAATTCCTTGGCCTCTGCTTCCATGGCCTTGAAGTCTGCCTGCTGCTCTGCTTTTACAGCCCTGTGGTCTCTGGGACACGGATGCTCTTTGTCTCGGCTCCTTTTCTGCCTCTGCCACTTCAGGCAGGGATCACTGTGTGTCTGCTGGAGGAGCTTCTCTCTGGATTGTCTGGGAATTCTCTCTGTTCCTGCCTCTGAATGGCTCTCATGTCCAGAAGGATGGCAAAACTGACCATTCGTGGAGTCGTCTATGCCTATGTTCAGAGTTCCGCCTAATAATTTGGTGGGAAAGACAGAGAAACAGATAGAAATGCCATATTAAGAAATCCAGAACATACCAGTACACTGCAAAAAAAACTTTATAATTGTAACTTCCATTTCCCCTACTCTTGTAACTTGTGATAATGTTCTACAACTTACTTTGGCATAAGTTATTTAATTTGACCATGTATTTCTATTACTACTATTTTACTTCAACAGTCATTTGTTATTTAAAGAAATTACGATAGAAGGGAAAATGTTTCTCTCTCTTCTGTTCATATTTCCCATTTATCTTCCTCTTTCCCTTTTTTCTCCTCCTCCTCCTCTTCTTTAACTTAGATCCATGTTTCCAACTGGTATCATTTTTCTTCAACTCAAAGAACTTTATCTTTTATGTAGTTCAAGTAGGCGGTTGACAAAGTTTTTCAACTGTTGCATATTTGAAAATGTCTCTATTTTACATTCATTTTGTAGCATATTTTCCTGGATTTAAAATTCTACTTTGACAGGTTTTTTTTTTCAGTTATTCAATTATACAATAACATTATTTTCTGGTTTGCATTATTTCTGATAGGAATTCCTCATTCTTGTCATTGTATGTCATGGTACGTAGTGAGAAAGAACTATAACAGCCAGGACACAAGGCTGTGTAGGGAGAAATCTGACAGGAGTTGTGATTATTAAACTCAAAATTTTTTTTCACTGCTGTCAAGTCAATTATGACTCATAGAGGCCCTATAGGACAGAGCACACTTGCCCTTGGGGGTTTCTGAGACTGTAAATCTTTCCTGGTGGTTTTGAACTGTTGATCTTGTCATTTGCAGCCCAGTACATAGCTCACTATACTGGGCTAAGATTCTCAGTGGTTTGACAATTGAAGCCTACTAATCCCCCATGATAAGACCTAACATGAAGTAATTAACTACATAATGGGGTCTGCTTTGAGCAGCCCATTTGTTATAAGATTAGAGTGGAATGCAACCCATTACTCATGCCAAAGCCTTGATACCACTTTAAAAAAATAAAAAAGAATCCTCAGGACTGTGGCCCACTTCTTAAAAAGTGGACACTCTAAAAAAGCTTGCTGGATCTGGATCTGGCATCTGCCCTATGGACCTCTGATTCTTTGGACTTAGCCAATTTCCTGTCTATTGTCTGACAATCCTGGGAGCCATCAGTGACTTGTCATCTTACCTGCCATTGGACCTGCCAAATTTGAATTCATTTGCATCTCCTAACTTTGTGTTCATCTGCTTGCTAATCTTGAATTCATCAGCCCCCACAAAACTACATATGTCAGACTTAGAACATGGCTGGCTTGGACTGGACTTGCCCTGCTTTTACAACGCGATGAGCTGTTTTTTGATGTAAATCTCTCGATAGATAGATAGATAGACCAAAAATAAACCCCCCAAATTGGAAAAATGCTCCACTGGGCAGAGCTTTCATAGTGGTATTTCCCCCCACTAGGTAAGCACTGAGCAATTCCTTTGAGTTAGTGCACCCAGTGGCATCACCTGGGAATGTTCTCTCTAGTCACAGTGAATTTTTTTCATGAAAGCGGTTTCACTGGAACCTCATTTTTTGTAATGGCCTATTTAACAGAACAATGTGTGGCTGTGAAATTCTGTTTTCTGCCCAGGAAAAATGCTGCAGAAATCATTGTGATGTTGAACACAACTTACAAGGACAGTGCTATGGGAAAAACTCAAGTGTACAAGTAATTTTCTCATTTCAAAAAAGGATGAAATATTGATTGATGACAAACCTCACTCTAGAAATCATCAACTTCCCAAACAGATGAAAATGTTGACTTGTAGTGCAGTTGGAATTCATTCCACCAGGTCAGACTGTTAATCAAGCTTCCTATTTAGAGGTGGTAAAAGATTGCCTAACAGTGTGTAACAAAAAGGCCTGATTGGTGGTAGATGAGGGACTGGTTTTGCCACCACAACAATGCACCTTCTCATGCAGCCATCTCAGCACAACAGTTTTGTGCAAAAATCAGCATGCTATCCTTTGCCCTGTCTTCCTCACCTGACCTCACTCTGTGGGACTTCTTTTTGTTTCTGTGAATGAAGAGGGACATGAAAGAAGAGTGATTTGAAGACCTAGAAGAGATGAAGAAAAAAAAAATGTGGGAGGTGCTGTCAGCCATCCAAACAGATGAGTTTGAAAAATGTTTCCAAGAATGGATTTGACAAATATATTAAGTGTCATGGAGAGTACTTTAAAGGTGATAAGGTTGTTTTTTTTTTTAATTCAAATACAAAGGTTGAAAAAAATATTCTGGGCTTTTTTGGGGTACCCTTTCATGTGTGTGTTTGTAAGTGTGTGTGTGTGTGTGTGTGTGTGTGTGTGTGTGTTTGTAGACATAAACACAAACAAATATATATACACTCATCATGTACATTTAATCCTTAGATTCTTGAACATATTTATATATGTATTGTTGCTAGGTGCCATTGAGTCAGTTTTTACCCATAGCCATTCCATGCTCAATAGAACTAAACATTGCCCAGCCCCACACCACCTTCACAATTTTTGCTCTGCTTGAGCCCATTGTTGCAGACACTGTATCAATTCATCTTGTCAAGGGCCTTAACTCTCTTCCATTGTCCCTTACTTTTCTGAGAATGATGTCCTTTTCCAGGGACTGGTCTCTCCTGACATGTCCATGAGATGAAGTCTTGTCATCCTTGCCTCTAAGGAGTATTCTGCCTATACTTTCTCCAAGGCAGATTGTTTATCCTTGTAGCAGTCCATGCTACTTTCAAGATTCTTCAGCAATATCACAATTCAAACACATCAATTCTTCCTCAGTCTTCCTTATTCAGCATCCAACTTTCACATGCACGTGCTACAATTAAAAGATGCTCCTCTAGAGAACCCCTCTGAGACAGGAGTAATGGCAACCCACAGTAGAATAGGGTGTACTCCCCGTACACACCTGAGTCAACCACCCACCAATTTCTCTGTTTGCAATATGCCTTCCTTATCTTTATGCCTTAAAGATCATTGTATTTTATTCTTTTTAATGTTAGCATTTTATGATGTGCCGAGGCATGGCTTCCTCTATGTTCAGTGTGCTTGGACTCCTTTCATCTGTGAAGTTATATGTTTAATAAAATTTGGAGAATTTCAGCCCCACTTCTTCCTTTTTTTTCTACTTCAGCATGCCTTAAAAAAAAATTTTTCAGATTTCAAATAGTCATATATTAGCCTATGGTTATTTTCACATGTCACTGTGGCCCTGTTAATTTCCCCCCAGTCTTTTTTCTTCTCTCTGGCTTTAGTTTGAATAGTTTCTTTCCATCTGATTTCAAGTAATGATTTTGTTTTTGTTGTTCTTTATTTGTTGTTGTTGTTATTATTGCATCCTGCTGTAAGGGCTATATAATGAAACTGTCATTTCTAATACTATATTTTTCTATTCTTAATTTCTATGTGCTTTGACTTTTCTGCTAGGATGCTACGCCTGCTTTCTCATTATGTTTATTTGTTCTTTAAATTGTTGAACAGATTTATAATAGCTCTTTTTAAGATCTAGCATGCTAATCTCAACCTAGTTGTCATCTCTAGATCTGCTTTCTTCTTCTTCTCTTTTTGAGCCTTTTGATTTTGTGTCACATTTTATCTGGTCCTTTGTTATTTGTTGGACATTGTAAGTGCTACATTGTCAAGGACTTTTATTTTATTGTATGTCTTTAGTGAGTTCTGAGGGACTTTCTCTGGCATTTAACTGACTAATTGATAACTTGATCCTATCAAGTATGAAGTTTAGGTTCTGTTGGGGCAGCTGATGTAGCCCTTATTCTAGTTTCTCTAGAAACCCAAATCTTAAAGTGTGTTTATTTCTTTTGAAATCTCACCAAATGGTTGAATGCTCAATAAGATGTCTCCACATTATTGGTTGACAGTCTAGCATCACTCAGTTTGAGTAACTCTCAGAGCCTCTATTCAGCTCACAGCGTGCCCCACATTATTGCTGTTCTCTGCCACAACCTCAGTGCACATACACTGTCCAATACTGTCCTCCAATGTAAGGGAATCCCAACTTGTACCTATTAATTATTTGAGGAAGGATCAGTAGTGCATCTAAAAGGAGAGCAAGAATCAAGAGCAGGTTTTTTTTTTAATAGAAAAGTCATCTCAGTACAAGAGTGAACCCCAGCCTGCATGGTAGGTACAGTATATGTAATGATCTTAAATACGGTGTAAAGTAAAAAGCTTCCTGGTGGGGAAAATTCGAGCAGTATACTTAGTCATATACTTGAAGTTAAAACAGATGACTCAAAAATATATATTTCCATGTCCATGTCACATGTACATACATATGTCACATGCCTATATACATGCACATACACACATAATATACATATGAATTGGAAGGTTAGAGGGAAGTCGTATCTCGAGTAAAGCCATTTACATATGAAGCGAGTTTTATTGCCCCCCAAAAAATCCACTGCTGAAAAGTCATTGAAAAACTAAATTGATAAATGACTTGACCAATCAGTGTTAACCAGGCTTTGTCATCAACTGCCAGGCACATGGTGCTATGATTGAGATACATGAGAGGTCATGCAAATAGCCTTATAGCTTAATGAACTCCCAATTACTAAGGCTCATCTAGTACCTACAGTTGCCTCTGTAAACATAACCTATCTATAAGGAATAATTGTTGAAAACCCAACATTTTACTTCTGTAGACTAGCATGTGATTTTGTGACAAATTAACTATATTAGGCCCCTTCCCAACTGGAAGAATCAGTGGTTCACAGGAATGGATATCGGGACTATGGATAGACTTACTTTTCAGCCCATAAATCCATAACTAGCACTAGTAGTTGGTAGCATGTGGAATGCCTAATGTAAAGGCATGAAACCCCACACAGTATACTACCCATCTAGTAAAACAGATATAGTTTTGGCCCAGGATATGGCATCCAATAATCTTATCCCATACCATACAACCCAGAGGCAGCGACCCCCCTAAAACTCAGGTACAGCCATCTAAAGGTACAACTGAAGTACCAGTTAGAGAAAAATCTGGGAAGCACTCTCCAGGATGCAATGTATTTAATTAACCAGAGGTCTTATGGGCTGTATTCCCTATGTGAAGGATAGATGGGCTTGGATATTAGAATCGGATGTACTTTCACTTACCTTAACTCTCTCTAACACCGTGCTTCTCTTCCCCAAACCCTGAGCTCTTCAGGGTTGTACATCCTGCCTCTCAAGAGGAGCACGCTCTTGCGAAGGACAAGGCAGTGAACTCTACGCTGTGGTTACCACTAGATCGTTTGAGGTTATTGTGCACAGGACCTGATCATAAAAGAAGTCACCATGCTGGTGGGACTAAGGGACTTTGATCAGCAGAAGGAGGTAATGATGCACTTACCCAATAGAGGCAAGGAGGAAAATATGTGGAACCCAAGAGGTCGTCTTGGAAGTGACCCGGTTCTCCCTTGCCCCGTTGTAACTGAGCTTGTAGTATCCACACCACACTGAGATGGAGGGCAGACTCTAAAAATGTCACTGAGACCTCTGAGTTAATAAACCAAAGAACTCTCTTCCATCAAGTTGATAGTGACCACATATAGAGTTTTAGAGGCTATATAAATCTTTATAGGAGCCGATAGCCCCATTCATCTCCTGTGGAACGACAGCTGGCAGATTTGAACTGCTGAGCTTGCAATTATCAGTCCAACACTTACCTGACAACTGCCAGGGCTTTTTACAGCCAAAACAACTGCCACTGAGTTGATTCTTACTCAGAGCAACCTCGTGAGCAGAGTAGGGATGTGACATGTTTACCTATTGGTTCAGAGTTTCTGACACTGTAATGGTTTATAGGAGTAGAAAGCCGATCTTTCTCCTGTGGAAAGGCTGGTGGTCTTGAACTGCTGACCTTGAGGGTCACAGCACAACACATAACCACTGCAGCACCAGGGCTAATTGCTAGTGTCTGGAAACATGATTGTGTCTTCCACATAAATTTTAATCTTGTCCTATTCCAACCTCTCCCTTTCTATCATTTCTCCTCAGAAAACTGTTGTTTCTGAAAAATATTAACCACATATGAAATATTTACTAGACCCGATTTGCAATAATTATAAGCAATAAACATATCAGTAAATACCCTTTTAAAATATAATATATAAGAAAGTCTTTCTCCTTAGGATTCTTATATTTGATATACACTAACTCCTTGATTTCTACATTTATTTGTAACAGATGTTTATAATTGGTTTAATGTATATAATATTTTCTTCCAACACTTGTTTTTAAAAAAAGAAATCATAAAGGAGTTGTATTTTTTAAGTGCTGATATTTTCTCTCTCACCTGTGTGTTCTAGTTATTGTTGTTAGTTGTCATTGACTGTTTTCACTCGTGGCAACTTCACGTGGCAAACTGCTCCATAGGTTGGACCAGGGTGCAGCTGCCTTAGCCAGTTCCTGCTTCAGCTGGCAAGGCTCGCTTCCTGCAAGACATCCCTGAGGAAAAGCCGCATGGACCTGCCTCAATGCAGCCCTGGGTGCTGGAGGAGCCATGTGAAGACCCATAAGGTCACTATGAGTGCCAATCAACTTGATGGCAATGGGTGGGTCGATAATTTCAAACCATTTGTTTTGTTTGACAGGTGGTAACTCTTAGGTCAGTAATCCATTTAGCTCAACATTCCAAGTTTGATGTCTCCACAGGACTCCTTGGCCATGATTAATCCTAGACAGTCATGTGTCAAGATAGGGTCTTTAATTAGAGATGACATTTATGTGAAGACGGACATTCTGTTGGGCAGCTCCTCAGGCAGAGTCATGGTTCTGAGGCTGTCACTTGCAAAACATGCTGCAAAGTGAGTTCTTTTTACTTTACAATTGGTTTTTCCTTAAATAGATTCAGTAAAGCATATGTTAAAAATGTAGACCGGCACAATAAATTCCAGGGACTCTCTGGCTCTAATCCAACCCCCAGGTGACCTTTGAGAGGTTATATATTTTCTCTATGTTTCAGAGTCTATACTTGTAAAATGACAATTGAAGTGGTAGGTTCAACTGAACCACTTATATTTTTCTAACTCAATTCAAC
This sequence comes from Tenrec ecaudatus, assembly GCF_050624435.1. Lineage (NCBI taxonomy): Eukaryota > Metazoa > Chordata > Mammalia > Afrosoricida > Tenrecidae > Tenrec > Tenrec ecaudatus. The sequence continues at coordinate 68,482,156 of NC_134532.1, forward strand.
TTGCTGAACTTTAAACCAAACCATGGCTCTTTAGAGTCAGGATTGTTCATCTTCCTACCAGAGAGTTGGCCACATTTTCCTTCCCCTATACCACAGGTCCGTTTCTAATTAACTGCACTAATAGAACTCCGGTGCAAAGGAGAGCAGCTGTGTCTCTCCCGGAACCACTGTAATGCTCTGAAAGCATGTCTGTGAGTGCTGTCTTCCTCAACTTGAACTTTAGAGGGTGGAAAGGCTAACTCCGTGTCGAGTCCATTCTGGCCCAATTACCCTATAGGACAGAGTAGAACTATCTCTGTTTCTAAGACTAATTCTTTATGAGGAAATAAAGTCTCATCTTTCTCCCAAGGGGCAGCTGGTGGTTTCAAACCACTGACCTTGTGATTAGCAGTTCAACGCTATATTACCCGGGTCCCTTTTGGAAGCTGACAGCCTGAATATCAGGGCATCCACAGGGCCATGTTCTCCTTGATGGCTGTAGAGCTTGTGTTTCTAAATTTATGTGGCCTACCATCCTCTTTTGAGGGGAACAAAATCCAACTCAGTACCTCACTAGCAATTAAAAATGAGTGTACTGCAGTCCATAATCCATGATAAAGTGGCTTAGGTATCTGTCATGTCTAGCAGCAGCCCCTCCATTCTTTCAGTACCTTCAGGAGACAGAGTTACCCAGTTTGGTAAAAGTGGCTGTAGATTGGAGGGAGATCCTTTCTTGTTTCTCTAGACTTCTGGCAGCACTGGCATCTTTGGCTTGCAGTTGCAGCAAAACTTGGTCCAACATCTCCATTTCTCTCCTGCCTTTCTGTGTCTCTGTCTTTTGTAAGATACCACTCAGACTATATCAGGACCCATCTACCTTAGAGTGACTTCATACTAACTGACTGATAACATCTTTACAGATCCTGGTTCCAAGCAAGGACACATTCACTGTACAAGCAGAGACTAGGATTCCAGCAACAAGCATTTTTTGAAGACACAATTAAGTCTCGAAGAGGCCTTCAAAACACTCCTGAAAAATTGGAATTAAGATATAATGGGACATTTCTACATGCTTCTTGAGATCAGGGCTTGGGGGGAAAATGACTGAAGTAAGAAGGGCTTCGTAGTTGAGTTAGATTTAAAAGTGTGGGTTAGATTTTAGTCAGTCATCAAGAGGTGAGCAGGTTCTACTGGCAAGGAGAACACTATTAAGCAGAAGCTTAATAAAGGGAACATAAAGATTCAGAAAAGTTAATAAAAACTTTCACTGGAGTAGAAGTTGGCCTCATGGAAAAATCAAGTAGAAATATCCACTAGGATTAATTATGAAGGATCTTTATCGTACCAAGCTAGAGAGAGACCACTACACTGAATAAGTAATGGATAAAACTGATTATTTTTGATAATGAAATGCACAATGCAATAGTTTGAACCATTTGATTTTAACAGTCGTTTCAATTATAGGAAGTATTGTGGCAGAGTTGTACAAGAGATAGGAAGTAGTACGTTAATTTGAATCTTTTCCAAGAGTTCCAAAGTAAGGCAAGAATGTCCTTTACTATGGTGGTAGCAGGGGAAAGGTAAAGGAAAGGACACATGGTCTAGAGATAAAGATAGAAAAAATATTAATTCCTATTGAATTGTAATAGGATTCCAGAATGGTCTGGAATTTAGGGGGGCTGTGTGCCGCAGAGCGTGATAGAAAGGTGAACAGGAATGGAGAAGCATTTTCTTTTTTTTTTTTTCGTTCTTTTTTTAAAAAACATTTTATTAGGGGCTCATACAACTCTTATCACAATCCATACATATACATACATCAATTGTATAAAGCACATCCGTACATTCTTTGCCCTGATCACTCTCAAAGCATTTGCTCTCCACTTAAGCCCCTTGCATCAGGTCCTCTTTTTTTTCCCTCTCTCCCTGCTCCCCCCTCCCCCCTCCCCCATGTGCCCTTGGTAATTTATACATTGTTATTTTGTCATATCTTGCTCCGTCCGGAGTCTCCCCTCTCCGCCGTCCATCCCCCAGGGAGGAGGTCACATGTGGATTCCTGTAATCAGTTCCCCCTCTCCAACCCACTCACCCTCCACTCTCCCAGCATCGCCCCTCACACCCTTGGTCCTGAAGGTATCATCCACCCTGGATTCCCTGTGCCTCTAGCCCCCATATGTACCAGTGAATTTCAGAGAGCTACTGAAACCTACATGTTTGAGTTTGAACATTTGTAATGAGCTCCACAGAAGGCCTCGTTGTTCATAACGCTGCATTTTCACAGCCAGATCGTACATGCTTACGATGTGTCAGAAATTAGCATGCAGTGGATACGGATGATAGAGTGTTACAGTTTTCTCTCTAAAAGAGAGAGTGATACCTTCAGGACCAGTGGTGTGAGGGGCAATGCTGGGAGAGTGTAGGGTGAGTGGGTTGGAAAGGGGGAACTGATTACAGGGGTCCACACTGGGAGAGGGACGGCAGAGAAAGGGGGGGAGGGAGACTCCGGATAGGGCAAGATATGACAAAATAACGATGTATAAATTACCAAGGGCACATTGGGAGGGGGTAGCGGGGAGGGAGGGGGAAAAAAAAGGACCTGATGCAAAGGGCTTAAGTGGAGAGCGAATGCTTTGAGAATGATTGGGGCAGGGAATGTATGGATGTGCTTTATACAATTGATGTATGTATATGTATGGATTGTGTTAAGAGTTGTATGAGCCCCTAATAAAATGTTTAAAAAAAACAAGAAAATGATCATGGCAACAAATGTACAAATGTGATACCATGTACAGATTGTGATCAGTGGTATGAGCCCCCAATAAAATGATTAATAAAGTAAAAAAATGGAGTATCGCTAACCTTTACTGTTTGCAGCACGCCGATAATATACTAAGGACTGGCCAAAGGAAAATTACGATCCTCACCACACTACGTTAGCGGTCATTTATTGAGACAGAAAAAGCAAATAAGCACTCCAACCTGCAACCGAATGTCCCCCTCACTCGTGTGCGGTGAAGAGCGCGTGCCGCTGATAGGGCAGGCAGTTGGAGCTGTGCAGCAGGCAGGCGCTGCCCTCTGCTCAGCTCATGGAATCAGAGACCAGAATGTTCTTAACCTTCTATGGGTGGATGAACCGCAAATTAGGACTTTCTAATGACCTTCCCTCTGAGGACCCCCTTCCAACTAAGCAGCGAAGGTATTAGCCGGAAAGTGTTCTTCATCCAAGGTGATGTTAACTTTTTGTGAAATTAAGAGACCTTTATTTGAAGTCAGCTTCGATAGCTAGAGGCACAGACTATAAGAAACGTACTCCAGGCTGTAATAATTGCTGGCTTTCCTGGGAAATGGCTTCAAGGCCGGAGCAGTCATGGCACCATGCGAGCACATCCTCTAATTATGGGAAAACCTGTGTAGAGTCTCCATGTTAATCAGTCTCTCAGAGACTTGAGCTTTATGTGGTTAGTGCAGATTGATGGCAGTTTTCTTTTCCTGTTATTAAAACTGATATTTCACATGGAAGGAACCATCTCTAGACAACTGTTAAAATGCAAAGTTTCAGTCATAAAAGAAAACTGCAAGACTGTTCTGAGAATATTCCTCAGAGAATTCCAAACAAGGATAAGAAACAACACATCAAAGACAGGGGGAGAAATTCAAAAATAAAAAGGCGCAACATTAAAATATGAACAAAAAGCCTCAACAGTTGGCCCATAGAATCAAGAGGTTATAGTGTAATTAATTTAAGTGCTTGTTACAATTATGGAAATAAACATTTCATGCATAAATGAAAACTGAATTGTACATAATTATGAAAACACCAAACTAATTGGAACATTTGGATTAACGTAGAAGCCAAATTGCCTTTTTAAGCCAATAGTACAACACTTTGTGTGTATCTTGCATGTACACAGCAAATATCAGTAATCAAAAGGAGCACTTTTAGATGAATACTACCATTTTATTTCTCGTCTCAAGTATAAAATACAAACCAAGCCTACCGCCATCCAATTTTATTTGTACCCCTACCCACTGCCATCAAATCAATTCCAACTCGTAGCAGCCCTATAGAGGGTCTTGGAGACTGTAAATCCTTATAGAGGCTGACAGTCTCACCTTTCTCCTGTGGAGCAGCTGATGGGTTTGAACCTCTCACTCAAAAGACCAATCCCATTGCCATCAACTTGACTAGACTCATAATGATCCTGTAGGTTGCCAAGGGTGAATATCTTGAATAAAGCTGGCTGCCATATCTTTCTCCCAAGAGTCGGATGGAGACTTGAACCACCAACCTTTTGCTAAGCAGACAAGAACCTTTACCTTTGCAGTAGCAGGAACCTTTAGAGTGTGTACCTGTGCTGTAAACTGAATTATAGCATATGTGTGTAGCATGTAGTACAATTGACTACTAAAGTCTATTGTAACTGATCATTAGATGAGACTCAGGTTCCAGAACTCTGCGCAGGACATCCCACCCACTACTTGCCATAAGATTCCAGGATGAACCGGCTAATGAGGATGGGAGGCAGGAATCGACAGTCTGGGGAAAGTGAAAGAAAAGTTGTGCTTAATGGAGATGAGCTGAGTAAGACTGAGTGTGATGCTTCCCCTCACCAAGTCCGATTTTAAAGTTTGTCTGCAGTCCTCCTGGTTTTTCCCACATTTTAAAATGCTGTCTATTGAGCTTCTTTCTTCTGTCCCAGACGCATCATGTCATTTTCATACTTTAAGGCTGTGCAAATCTTCATCATCTCTTGCTAGATGGGGAAAAGGCCCTTCTGGAAGTATCCTCTGCTTAAGAAAACAAAAACAATTAGCACAGCAAACACCCTCTTCTCTGCCGCTCGGAGCTCTCATTCTGACAGGAAGCTGGTTATTGTTTACTAGGAAAGCAGCCTGATTAAACAACGCCGCATGATTGTTGCATGTGACTGATAGGCTTTTTCATTCTCCCAATGGTAAGTATGGATCTACTTAATGAACAAGAGAATTTGCCATACCTTTAGTGGTTGAGAGTCAGGAGGCAAAGGGGAAGGAAATTGCAGTGAGATAATCAAATCATTGATGGGAGAATCTATCATAGCGCGAGTCAGCTACAGCTAACACATAGGGGAAAAATCCTATTGAGAATGTTATGATAGTTATATGAAGTTATGGGAAGTTATAAAACTTGTCCAAAGTGATGCAGCTTGTGAGATTAGACCTTGCTCTGACTGAATCGAGCACAAATGCAATTTCTACCAAACAATTCCAAGACAAGCAGGTGTATGAAAAAATCTGGTACACAGTCTGGCTAGAAACTTTGAGATTAGAATAAATATGATGTGATGTTCAAGACAGGTGACCAGACAGCAACAAGCCAAAATATGGATGAGAATCCAAAATACTCTGTGCCTTTGTTTATATGAACAGAACCAGTTGAAGTTGATCGAGAGCAGTGTTTCCCAAAGTGGGCGATACCGTCTCTCCTGGGTGGCTGTCATTGCAGGTCCTCTCAGTAGAGTGGTATTGACCACCTTAGGAAACACTAATCTAGGGACCATTGAAGTAGGCGGATTCATTTATAAGGAAAGGCAAGGAGGGGAATGAGATGAGAGCTATCGTAATTGTGGTATGAGGTTTATTTACCAATGAAGCAATTTAAACTGCAGACTAAGGCTGATATTTGTACCTAGTTTTCTCTGATTCACACACCAGTTTGGGTCCTGCGTACCAACGCCACAGAATGTAATGTAGGTTATGGGTCAGAATGAGCCTGGAGATATTTCCACTTTGCTCTGCCTCTATTTTCAGTGTGCCCCTATTATGCTACGGATAATTGAATTTTATTTCTACTTGATGCTACTACATCTTACGGCAAAGACTCAGATTTTCAATATTCAATTCTTTAAAAGCTGCATTTGTAAATTCTCCTCTGGTCCAGGTTTGTTTTCTTTTATTTAATAGGTTTCTATAGTGGACTAGAGTATTGTCCTTTAAATGAGATGAAGGTTTAATTTGACCCCAGTATCCTATTTACTTTAAAAGTTTAAACATTAACCCTAATAAAAATCTTTCTTTTTGACTTAGTTTTTTGTTTTATCTTGTTTATATTGTAATGTAGATGAGGGGTAACATTTTAGATTATTAACTTTGTATTCCATAGTCTAAACTGCTAATCAACACCTCATCAACTTATCCCTCCTCCAACTCCCTAACACTCCCTTTCCCTCCTGCAGATCACCCAAATCAACACCCATCAACCATCTAGCCCAATGCTTAATCCTCCCTCCCCACCCTCCCCCCTTGGGCAAACTCCAGGGTATGTGCCCTTTGATATGAAAGTCTTTGTCTGTTTTCTCCTTATAACTATGATCTGATATAATATTTATCCTTTTGTGCTTGTCTGATTTCACTTAACATAGTATTCTCCACGTCCATCCATGCCAAGAGCTGCTTTTAATTTTTAGCAATGAATAATATTCTATTGTGTGTATGTACCAACATTGTACATCCGTCATTCCACTAAAGGACATTTAGATTGTTTCCATCTTCTTGCTATTGTTAACAGTGCTGTGATGAACATGGGTGTGCATGTCTGTTCCTGTTATGACTCTTATTTCTTTAGACTATATACCCCACAGAGGGACTACTGGATCATATGGAATTTCTATTCCCAGGTGTTACCATATCACTTACCACAGTGGTTGTACATATTCACAGAGCCACCAACAGTACATGAGGGATCCAATCTCTCCACAACCTCTCCAGCATTTGTTATTTTCGATTTCATGGAGTTTGACTTCCATTGTCCATGCAAGGTAGTGTCTCATCCTTGCTTTGAGTTGCAGCTTACGCATGACTAGAGATAGTGCGCATTCCTTGACATGTTTTTTGGCCTTTTGAAAACATCTTTGTTGAACTGTCAGCTCATGTCCTTTGACCATTTTTTAATTGAGTTGTTCACTGTTTCCTTTTTGAGGTGTTACAGTTTTATAGAGATTTGCAGAGATTCGCCCCTTGTACCTTGTGCCATTGTCAAAGTTTTTTCCCCTGCACTCCAAGGCTTCTCTTTTTATTCTTTTGCTGAAGTTTTTTGATACACTTAAGTGACTTATTTTTAGTAGATTGCAATCAGATATTTTATCATCTACTGTGCTTGTTTCTTTCATTATATTTGATAGTGTGTCTGTGCCCTGCAGCAGGGCCTTTAAGTTAGTCCCTATCTTCTCATTGATGATCCAAGTTTTGAAAATCCTTCCTATTATCAATTAATGAATGGTTCTAACTATGTATTACTATTTTTGGGGAACTTTATAAAGATTATCTTATTCAGTTCTCTCATCATCATTATAAAGTGATTGCTATTAACTCTAAATGTAGGTGAATAAATTGAGATTTAGAAAATTAAAGTGTATTGCTAAAGATTGCACACATTAGAAGTGGCAAGCTCAAAATGAGAATTTAATTAGCAAAATCTGTGCTCCTCTCCATATGGAGATTAAAAAAAACCATTTTATCAGGGGCTCATACAATTCTTATCACAATCCATACATACATCCATTGTGTCAAGCACATTTGTACATTTGTTGCCATCATCATTCTCAAAGCATTTGCCTTCTACTTGAGCCTTTAATATTGGCTCCTCATTTTCCCCCTCCCTCCCCATTTCCCCTCCCTCATGAACCCTTCATAATTCATAAATTATTATTATTTTGTCATATGTTACACTGTCTGATGTCTCCCCTTGCCCATTTCTCTGTTGCCCCCCCCCAGGGATGAGGTTATATGTAGATTCTTATAATCAGTTCCCCCTTTCCACCCCACATTCCCTCCACCCTCCAAGCATCACCACTATCACCACTGGTCCTGGAAAGAGTCATCTGTCCTGGGTTTCCTGTGTTTCCAGTTGCTATCTGTACCAATGTACATCCTCTGATATGGGATCATGATAGTGGGGGGGGGGGGGAAGCATTTAAGAACTAGAGGAAAGTAATATGTTTCATCATTGCTACCCTGCACCCTGAGTGGTTCATCTCCTCCCCACAACCCTTCAATAAGGGGGTGTCCAGTTGCCTAATGATGGGCTTTGAGTCTCCACTCTGCAGTCCCCCTCATTTATAATGATATGATTTTTTGTTCTTTGATGCTTGATACTTGATCCCTTCGACAGTTCGTGGTCACATAGGCTGGTGTGCTTCTTCCATGTGGACTTTGATGCTTCTCAGCATGATGGCCGCTTGTTTATCCTCAAACCTTTAAGACCCCAGATGCTATACTTTTTGGTAGCTGGGCACCATCAGCTTTCTTCACCACATTTGCTTATGCACAAGTTTGTCTTCAGTGATGGTGTCGGGGAGGTGTGCATCATGGAATGCCAGGTTAATAGAACAAAGTGTTCTTGCATTGAGTAAGTACTTGAATAGAGGCCCAATGTCCATCTGCCACCTTAATACTAAAACTATAAATATATGCACATAGATCTATTTTCCCACCATCCTTATATAAATATACTTTACATATGTACATGCCTGTATTTCGACCTCTCTAAATACCCTTTGTCACCTAATTATTTCCTCTATTTCCTTTTACTTTAGTCTTTTCCCACTATCATGCTCAGCCTTCATTTGGGTTTCAGTAATTTCTCTCAGTTACATTGCCCTTGCTGAATCCTAGTCGGCCTCGCACACCCTCTTTGCCACTAATTTTGGATCACTTGTTGCTCTCCTGTCCCTGGGTTGGTCAATGCCACCTCCTTACCCCTGCCTCCCCCTCTCAGATGTCCCCCCAGAACCGTTGGTCCCATTGTTTTCTCTTTGAGACTGTTCATCTATACTAATATGAACCAAAAAACAAGGCATAGCAAGACAGGTGATGAATGAGAACACAGAAATGACAAAATAAAGAAAACCAATGACCCATAAAAGAATAAATTAATTAAAAGATAAAAATTTTTTAAAGAAAGAAAAACCTGTAAATAGATCAAGGTCTGATTTTTGAACTCTAGGTGTGTCCTCCAGTCAGGTCTGATGGGGTGCCACGCTCTGGCCCCAGAGTCTATCCTTTGTACTCCCTTGTGAGCTCCCTGCTCTGCTCCCTGGTTGCTCTGTCGCTCACCTTATTTCCAGTTCATTTTCTATTTTATTAACAACATTTTGAAAGTCTTTTTTATTTATTATGATATCTTTTTTCCCAGATTCCAAAGTTCCATATTTTTTTAAATATAGGCCACACAATGTTTAGAGACAATCTACACAAGAATTACAAAAAAAAAATAGTTTCCGAGGCATAAGCACATACAGGTTTATTAATTAAACAAATATGGTTACAAGTGTTCTTACAAAAAAGTTCATTGGAAATATCACAAGGCTCTGGAAATGTATACTGTGTATTGTTAAAATTCTATATACAAACAAGGAAAATTGACAGTATGTTACATTCATATACAAGGAGACAAAATACAAAATAGTTCATCTGTATAAAAACGAAGGACAATTAACACTTTACAAGGTGGAGGCTCTGATTGTGAGGAAAATTATTGCAGGGCCGAACTTTTTCACTCCCTTACGATAATTTTTAACATATTGATCAATTATAGCTATGATGCACCTCTTATACATCAAGGAGGTCTTCAGTAGGCTATGTGAGTGCTGTATTGACACTAAAACGTTCTTTTTGTATGTTTCTGCTGCTCTTAAAAAAGCTCGTCCTTACTGCTTACTATACTTCATCTCTCCTTCCTCTCTTTTGTTACATGTTGAAATTCCAAATGGAGATCTGAAGATGACTTATTAGGTGACGTTAGCCAGAAGCATCTGTCCAACAAGAAAGAAGGCCAAAGTACTTTGCTCTCTGTGGACTTTTTCAGACCAAGTGTATTTGTATTCCAGGACTACTGTGTGAGGAGGCAGTTAGGCCAAGAACTTTCACTGTGGGGGACAGCTCCTCGAGTTGTAGACAAGCATCTGTTATCTCTGTAACAAAGCCAGCATCAGTATCTGTGATAGTTAAGGTTTCATGTCAACTTGGTTGAGCCAAGAAACTCAGTGGTTTGGCAGTTAATAGTAATAATGCCAGGGATAGTTCCTTAATTTCATGTCAATGTGATAAATAAAGTGAAGCAGGGGTGTTTAGCCTGTCAATCAGGCTGATGATGCCTCCTGGTGGGCGTGGCCTTCTCATGAGGATTCTGGGAACTTCCTCTCTGCCTTCTTTTTCCTGTTGATAAGCCAGGCAGAGATTTGCCTTCCTGTTTAACCTTCCTATTGAAGAGCCACACTCTGAGAGTTGACAAAAAAACCTCTGAGAGCTGGAGGAGCCACGTGGAGACCCATGCCAGTGCTAAGATGCCTTCGCTGCCACTGGATCCACAAGACTTTTCCCCCACCAGCCTGTGATCTTCCTCCATTTGGCATCATTGCATGTGCTGTGTGAGTCTGAAGAGGAATTATGAACTAGTATCAGACTTAATGGGCTAATATTGGACTTATGGACTTGATCTGAACAGGCTGGTCTGTTTTCTTAATATACAGTTATTCTTTTATATAAAGCTCTTTCTTACACATATATGACTTTTTCTGGATTTGTTTCTCTGGGCAACCTGGTGTAACACAATATCTCCAGAAGAAATCTCACATAATGTAATCACTAACTTTTGAGATTTGCTAAGAGCAGCCAATTAGCTGAAAGTTTCCTTGAGGTGTGGCCGACTTCCAATATAAATGGCTGCTCTGGAAAAGCTTGCTATTTGTTTTTTGTTTTTTTTCTGGGTTTTGATCCAGCATCTGGCTTATCATCTAATCTCTTGTTCTTTGGACTTGAGCCAATGGCCTGTCATATTGTCTGCCAATCCTGGGAGTCCTCAACAGCCTGCTATCTCCCTGCTGACCTTTGATTCATTCACCTCTGTACCCAGAAGCCTACTATCTGACCTGCTGATCTAGGTTCATCAGACCATGCAGCTATGTAAGCCAAGAGAAGCCTACAGCCTGATATGTGAGCCATGGACTTGAAGTTTGCCCACATTTATGACTATATGAGGTATTTCCTTGATACAAATTTCTTGATAGATACACATCTAAGTTTCACTGGTTTTGCTTGTCAAGAGAACCCTGCATAAAGGAGTATCCACTTACAATTTTTAGAAATCATGTAGATATTCAATAAGTGACTGTCAACCCATGATCATCAGGGGAATATGTACAATTCTTTTCATATAATAGTAGATTGGTTCAAATAATTTTTCCAGAGAATTTTAACAAGTAAAAAAATGTGAAAAAATTTAGTCCAGTGAAATGGCTAGACATATGCACAATTAATTGTTTGATCTTTACCATAAATTCCATAGCTCCAAATGAATATAATAACTATCAATTGAAAAGATTTACTCTACTTTTAACAGAAAACTAAAGTGTCAACAATGCTTAGGACTTAGACCTGGAGATTTTAATTTACTAGTTCTGAGATGCTCCTGAGGTATGTCTACATTCAAGGAAAGAAAGGGAAAAAACACAAAATTTGACTATGTGAAAATGGAGGCAGAGATTGATATTCTACTTCCACAAACCAAGGACCACCTGGGTGACCAAAAACTGGAAGTTACCAGGAAGGGTCCTGTCTTACATTACTCAGAGAGAGCATGGTCCAGCCAGCCATTTAATTGGGACTTACAGCCCGCGGAACTCTGAGAAAATAGATTTCTACTGTGTTGAGCCCAATAGGTCCTGGTACATTATTCTTACAGTCTAGCAACTGATACAACGTAATTATACAGCTCAGCTGCTAGGGTAGCTGTCCATTCTTGACTATACAAGGTAAACCCAATTCCTGTAGTTCCTTACGATGCTGGAACACACACACTCTCTTTGCTGTGCCCTGGTCTAGAAGGGTATTTTCATCTTACTTGGATTGGATGTGTCGTCATTGGTTGTAGAGATGATGGTAGGAAGAACAGAGCTTTGCTTTGGTTTAACTTTATTAACTGGTTCATGCGTTCTGTGTAAAAAACAAGCAAACAAAATAACTTTCATTCTTAGTGTCATTGGAAACCAGAAGACTACTGTGTCATAAACAAAAACAAGACACTACAATAGCTTCCTTCCTATCAGACTGAGAATTGCTACCTTGAGAACTACTTCAATACTTTCAGACCAAAATGTGTGGTTTTATCCTCAGGAAGCCAATGCTCATTCACGCAGTTCCCTTTGGATGGAAAAGAGTTGGCGACACTTTAGGATCTTGTAGTGATTTTGACAATGCAAGGTCTCAGCTGAATAGAATCACTGGCAGTTGGTTGCAATATATTTTTCAGGTTAAAGGAAGTAGCAGGGGAGATACATTAAGCACCTCAATTCAGGTCTTAATCCTGCTACTAGTTTGCTTAATGGTCCCATGCAAAGTGTAAAGGAAAGGGGTTGCTTCCTTGCCTACTCAGTTACAAAGTGAATACATGGGGCATGAAGGGAGAACTAATTCAAAAGGACATGAATTATGAAGTGGATGATGATGTGAAGTAGAGGGAGGATCATGCTAAATACAAATTTTGAATCATTAACTCCTCCAATCTTATGGCTGGAAACCATCACAGTGATCATTAAGTTAATATTCCTTGTTAATCAGATGGGAGAGCTGGTCACCCATGAGGTTAGGCAGTCAATCATATTAAACCAATGGTTACTTGAATCTTCAGTTCAATGCTTTACATTTAAATTGGAGCCACTCCTAATTTCCACATAAAATCAACATTTTCAAGACTTTAAACAAACATATTTATGCTCAAGGATATATATATATAATCATTTTATTTGGGACTCATTCAACTCTTATCACAATCCATACGTTCATCTATTGTGTCAAGCACATTTGTTGCCATCATCATTTTCAAAACATCTGCTTTCCACTTGAGCCCTTGGTATAAGCTCCTCATGTTTTTCCCTTTCTCCCTCCCCCCACCCTCCTTCCTTCATGAACTCTTAAAATAATTTATAAATTATTTTTTCACATCTTACACTGACCAATGTCTCCCTTCACCCACTTTTCTGCTGTCCATCCCCCTGGGAGGGGGTTATAGATAGCTCATTGTGATTGGTTCTCCCTTTAATTCCCCCACCTTCCCCTTCCCCTCCTGATATGGCTACTCTCAATATTGGTCTTGAGGGGTTTATCTTTCCTGGATTCCCTATGTTTCCAGGTCTTATCTGTACCTGTGTGCATGCTCTGGTCTAGCCGGATTTGTAAGGTAGAATTGGGATCATGATAGTGGAGGTTGGCAGGGGGGGAAAGCATGAAAGAACTAGAGGAAAGTTGTATGTTTCATTGGTGCTACCCTGCACCCTGATTGGCTCGTCTCCTCCCTGCTACCCTTCTGTAAGGGGATGTCCAGTTGCCTACAGATGGGCTTTGGGTCTCCACTCTGCACTCGTCCTCATTCACAATGATATGATTTTTTGTTCTTTGATGCCTGATACCTGATTCTGTTGACACTTCATGATCACACAGGCTGGTGTGCTTCTTCTAAGCTTCTAAGCTAGATGACCACTTGTTTATCTTCAAGCCTTTAAGACCCCAGGTGCTGTATCTTTTGATAGCCAGGCTCATTTTCTTCACCACATTTTCTTATGCATCTGCTTTGTCTTCAGCAATCTTGTTGGGAAGGAGAGCATCATGGAATGCCAGGTTAATAGAACAAAGTGTTCTTGTATTGAGTGAGTACTTGAGTAGAGTCCCAATGTCCATCTGCTACTTTAATAATAAACCTATAAATATATGTACATAGATCTATTTCCCCATTGTCCTATATAAATATGTTGACATGTACATGCCTGTATTTAGACCTCTACAAATGCCCTTTGCCTTCTAGTTCTTTCCTCTATTTTGTTTTACTTTCTTCTTGTCCCACTATCTTGTTAAGCCTCCATTTGGTTTTCAGTAATTTCTCTCGATTACATTTCCCTTCATCAAGCCCTGCCAGACCTGCTACACCCTCCTTGTCATTGATTTTAAATCACTTGTTCCCTTGTCCTTGGATTTGTTGACACCCACTTCCTTTCCCCCACCTTCCCCTCTCCCATGTCTCATCAGTACCATATGTCCCATTGTTTTCTCCTCTAGATTGTTTATCCAGCCTATCTTATCTAGAGAAACATTCAGAGATAACAATATACACAAAAAACAAGACAGAGCAAAACCAAGCAACAAAACAACAACAAAAAGAAAAGCCTATAAATAGTTCAAAATCTGTTTGTTGACCTTTAGGAGTGTTTTCCAGTTGAGTCTGATGGGTGTCACATCCTGGACCCAAAGTCTATTTTTGGTATTCCAGGGTACTTTGTTGCTCTGTTTCCCTTGCTGTTCTGTTACATGCCCTTAGTGTTTCACCTTGGTGTGGTAGGGTCAGATCGGGCACAATTCCTGCATTGTGTCTCCAGTATTGTCCCCCATAGTGCTATGGGTCAGTAAGGGATGTTGAGTCTCCTGATTGGGCTGGCCTTAGGTTCCTCTCTGTGCTTTGGCCGCTCAGCTCAAGAATATCATCCTCAGTGCTTGGTTGGCCAGGATGTGTTCCACTCTCTTCCTCCCCCTTCATTTGCTCCCGTGTGCTCTGATCAGACATGTCCCTCTCCTTGAGCTGTAGCTACAGTGCTGTCCTCTGAAGTAAATTCTTCTAGGGGTGTGTGGGGAGGTTGTCCACCTAGCTGGGATTGGAGCCACCCCTCAGCTCAAGGATATCTTGAAGTAAACTAGCTGCCCAGTAATTTACTTAGTCCCTCTGAGTCTCAATTGGCATATTTATGACAGGGTTGGACTCGTTTTCTAGAGTAATTTAATTTTGCTGTTAAATTGGCTCCATCTTAGGGAACGTCACAGACAGCAGAATGAAGTGTTGCCTGCTGTTGTGCCATCGTCCTAATTGCGAGTAAGTTTGAGATCACTGTTGTAATGATGGTATCCATTCATCTCAGGGAGGGTCTCCCTTGATTTTTATGACCCTCTGTTTTACCAAGCATATCCTTTTCTTGAGACTGGTTTTTCCTGTGGCATAGTGGTTATGCATTGGATTGCTAACCACAAGTCAGCTGTTTAAAACCACCAGCTGCGCAAAAAAAAAAAAAAAATCACGCTATCTAAAATCAGAATATTCAATAAATAACTTTTTATAATTAAAAAAAAAGAAGCATCCTGGTTGTGTTTCTATTGGCTATTAGTTTTTTGTTTTGTTTTTCTACTGGCTGCTCACATGTACTGAATACTCACCAACACCAAAACATGAATACATCTCTCCTTTTTTTTTAAAACATTTTATTAGGGGCTCATACAACTCTTATCACAATCCATGCATATACATACATCAATTATATAAAGCACATCTGTACATTCTTTTCCCTAATCATTTTCTTTTTTTTTCTTTTTTTACATTTTATTAGGGGCTCATACAACTCTTATCACAATCCACACATATACATACATCAATTGTATAAAGCACATCAGTACATTCTTTGCTCTTATCACTCTCAAACCATTTGCTCTCAACTTAAGTCCTCTGCATCAGGTCCTCTTTTTTTTCCCCTCCCTCCCCACTCCCCCCTCCCTCATGAGCCCTTGATAATCCACAGATTGTTATTTTGTCATATCTTGCCCTATCTGGAGTCTCCCTTCCCCCCCTGCTCTACTGTCCATCTCCCAGGGAGGAGGTCACATGTGGATCCTTTTAATCAGTTCCCCCTTTCCAAACTACTCACCCTCCACTCTCCCAGCCCCGCCCCTCACACCCCTGGTCCTGAAGGTATTGTCCACCCTGGATTCCCTGTGCCTCCAGCTCCCATATGCACCAGTGTACAATCTATGCCTTATCCAGTCCTGCAAGGCAGAATTCGGATCATGGTAGTTGGGGGGAGGAAGCATCCAGGATCTGGGGGAAAGCTGTGTTCTTCATTGGTGCTACATTGCACCCTGACTGACCCATCTCCTCTCCTAAACCCCTCTGTGAGGGGATCTCCAGTGGTCGCCACTTGGGCCTCGGGTCTCCACTCTACACTTCCCCCTTCATTCACTATGGTCTATATATATATATATACACACACATATACACACACATATATATACACACACATACATGCACATATATACATATACATACACACATATATATGCATATACATACATATACACACACATATATTATTTTTTTTTCTGCATGATGCCTTATACCTGGTCCCTTTGGCACCTCGTGATCGCACCGGCTAGTGTGCTTCTTCCATGTGGGCTTTATTGCTTCTGAGCTAGATGACTGCTTGTTCACCTTCAAGCCTTTAAGACCCCAGACACTATCTCTTTCGATAGCTGGGCACCATCAGCTTTCTTCGCCACATTTGCTTATGCACCCGTTTGTCTTCGGCGATCATATCATAGAGGTGTGCAGTCAATGATATGATTTTGTGTTCTTTGATGCCTGATAACTGATCCCTTTGGGACCACGCAATCACACAGGTTGGTGTGTTCTTCCATGTGGGCTTTATTGCTTCTGAGCTAGATGGCCGCTTGTTTATCTTCAAGCCTTTAAGACCCCAGTCACTATACTATCTCTTTTGATAGCTGGGCACCATCAGCTTTCTTCACCACATTTACTTGTTCACCCGCTTTGGCTTCAGCAGTTGTGTCGGGAGAGTGAGCATCATAGGCATCTCTCCTTCTTATGTCTTTCTTTTTCTAGGTCCAACTTTCACATGCAGAGCAGACAACTGAAAAGAGTATGGCTTGAATCTTTAATTATGTCTTTAATGCTCTCATTGTTGTTGTCAGTTGCCAACAAGTCCATTTGAGCTCATTTGTGCCTCTCAGGGACCTTGATAGAACCTCCAAAATCTGAGGCAGGATTCTGAAAAGTTAAGTCATTTTAAAATCATTAGTAAAATAGCAGTGGCATTGCTAATTGTCCTTGTTTTCCTTGTTTAATACTCTTAAAATACTTACCATCAATATTATGATTCTACAAATCTTTCTAATGAATGAAATTTATTCTTTGCAATTAGGAAGCCAAGTATACACACAAGCACACACATATACATACCACTGGTCTCATAATAAATTAAGACAATTTTAATATTAATGCATACTTTAGCTATATAAATATACACATACATAGATGCACACGCATCTGTAAGAGTCCCTGATGATATGTTAAGTGTTCAGCTGTTGACCAAAAATTTGGTGGCTTAAAAGTGCTAGCTGTTTGGTGGGAGAAGACCTTGCCAACTGCTTCTATAAGTTTCCAGTC
Source organism: Tenrec ecaudatus (assembly GCF_050624435.1). Taxonomy (NCBI): domain Eukaryota; kingdom Metazoa; phylum Chordata; class Mammalia; order Afrosoricida; family Tenrecidae; genus Tenrec; species Tenrec ecaudatus. Next base: position 68,499,380 of record NC_134532.1, read on the forward strand.
TAGGTAGCCCTCTGGGACAGTTGTACTCTGTCCTATAGGGCCACTCTAAGTCTAGCTCAACTGGACAGCAGAAACAGCATGTACAAAAACATGTATGCTATAGCCATCTGGAGATGAAAAGCAAGGAGCCTACATAAGTCTTGTTCTTCTCAATTCCTATGTATATGAGAATGATATATAAATACTATTGTGGTTGCATTTGGTTAGAGCAAGTTTCATACAGCAGTGAATCATTCCTTGAATGTTTCATATCCAAAGCATTTGTTTCTTCCCCAGCCCTCACGTCCCTTCCATGCATTTGTCTTCGTATTTGCATTGTCTAGTTATTTGGATATTTTTATTTTAGATTATTTGGCCTGTATTAGATATTCTTCTGTATGGTCCCCAGGGGCTTGTAGTTGTTTTTAACTTTTTCTTTTGCCTTGCTCTCTTTTTCTCAGATGTCATCCATTGTGCCTGAGCATGTTACCCTTGGGTGTTTCAATTATGCATGAATGAAATCTGCCTCACAGTTAGCAGGTTTCCATTTGCAGTCTAAATAACTGTGTGCATGCCGAAATGAACAGCTATGTGTTTAACTTGAGAAGCTCTCAGGCAGCCGCTGGTTTCGTTGGGGCTCATTCTTGGCCTTCTCTCCTAGTAGCAATTGTGGGATTGTGTTCAAATCAACTCCCTTCTTCATGGATCCTGCTACTGGCATGGTCCACACATTTTCATCTGGTCCTCATCGGTTTTCTCTCCAATATCCCATTTAAGCCGAGCTCCCTAAATCTGTCTATTTGCAGCTACTGTAGCTAGTTGAGTTTCCTTTAAAATAAGAATCAAATCATTTAATAAAAGGTTCTCTAAGAGTATTAAATCAATTTTTCCCACCAGTGCCAATAAATCACTATGTCTCTATTAATTTCCATGCTTTACATCATTAAAAATTCTAAGAATTTTAAATTTATCACATTTTTAGGAGGATGGAAAGAAATGGGAAGTACTTTTGTTCTAACTACATATTATGCATGTGCAAGTCAGATCCAGAGGACGAAAGGATGATGACCAGCACTGGCCTCTATTTGTGACACATTCATCTGGCCATGACTTACCCTTCACATAGAGTTTAATAGATTTCATTATTTATTCAATTTCATTTAGTTTATTATACCTTTCTAGTACCAAAAACACGTTCTGACACAAAAGGAATTCACTAATTGAGGAAAAGAAGAATGATTGAAATTTTGCAAGAACGTTGGAATTTTGACAAGAATTATGATGCTATGAATTTCGATTTTATGTTGTAAAAATGTAAAGCAATGTAGCCAATTTGAGGTACCCAATAAAAACAACTGACCTATAATATTTATGGATTTGGGCTAGAACAATTTTAGGTGGTCTTTTTTCTGAACATTGTTCTTAAATGTAATCCTATTAATCATGTGTGCAAATAGTTTAATATAAATTTATGACATCTTTCTCAGAAAGGTATTGATTGTCAATAAATTGGAGTAAACTTCATAATTATTTTTGTTGCTCATGGCCATGGAATCCATTCCAGTTTACGGTGACCCCAGGTGTGCACACTAGAATTGCGTTGTAGAGTTTTTAACAGCAGATTGTCAAGCCTATCTTCCAAGACACCTCGGAATGGGTTCAAACCACTGACGTTTTGGCTAGTAGCCAAGTAGTCTTCAACCATTTGCAGAAACTGAGATACCCCTGCTGAAGCGGAGGACCACAATACAAAGTAACTGCCAATTGGAGTGGACCAAATGGAATGGATCAGTCATCACGTAGTTATATAAGGGCATTTTACAACCCAGTTAGTGGCTTAATTCTCTTCACTCTGCTGGCCCATGGTGCGTAAGCAATTCTCATGGGCAACCTACAGTCATAATCTGAGTTTTCTACTAATATCATTTGGATGAGAAGCAGGGATCGTGTCAAGGAATCATATGCGCACTTTCTGGAGTTGTTCTAATTGTATTCCATTAAAGGAGATAATTTCTGATTGAGAACAAAACAAAGCCATGGAGCCCAAAGCCCCGCAATACCCTTTCCAAGCACTTCCAAAAGAAAGTGGAGAAGACTCAAACACCTGTGTTCTAAACCTCCCTAGGAAAAAACTGTGGACCAAAGACAGGCTGGTAATTCAGAGGGAAAAATCTAGGACACTGAGACCTCCACAGTCTCACACTCTTGGCTTCCCTGGCAGAGTCCCTTCAGTGTTCACCCCTATCTGCAGTTCTCTGGGGCTCAGGGTCGAGAGAAGGGGAAAAGTGCACTGACTTCTCCTTCCCCGCATCTTCCCTGACTGGAATTTAGCCTAACCCCACAGGGGACTTTCAATCACAACACATGGTGAGTCCACACAGGGAAAGGATGAACATGATTAAACTCGAGTGGGGGGAAATTCACTAACTCCCCAAAGTTCTCGGCTCGAGAGAGAAACAGCTCATCCAGATACTGCTAGACAAGGATGGTTTAAATCAGGGTGAGATTCACTCGAAATTCCTGCATGGCTCTCCAGATTTGTTCTGGTCCCGCGGAGGACAGTGGCACCCCTTCCCTGGCATGCCTAGAGGATGAGTCCACCTGGGGGATGGAAAGATTAGGTGAACCTGTGTGGGAGAAATTTAGCATAGAAAAATTTTTAACCTTAACCCTCCATAATCCCAAGGTCTATAAAACAATCGCCTGCCTGTCAGTTTCCTGGTCAGAAAACATTCATTTAAAGAGACCTTGGGTCCTGCTATGATATTCAGAATTAACGAAGACAGCTTGGGTGGGTGGGCAAAGCATTTTTCAGCATTATCTCTTATTTCCCTTCATGACATCTGTACTGGTTATTGACCTAAATGTCCTGAAAAATGCAGGAGCTGACCTTGAGACCGAGAACTTGATACGAGATAGTATTTAACTTTTTCCTGATTGAAATAGGCTACTGCCACATGTCCTAATTAGCCTTGATTTTTCAAAGACTATATCAAGTGCACATAATATATTAGCTATTCTACTATTTATTGAACAGCAAACGTAGAGACAAATATAAAAATATCATGTCTCAGAAACAGAAGTCAACTTCTGTACACATGAAAACAAGAAAAATGGCACAATCAAGTGGCAAACGTGCAGAAATAGATCAAGGTGAACTTTCAGAGGAATCAAAGAATTTGGATCTTCCCATAGAGAGTTTAAACGAGCAATCTTCAGCTGCTTGAAACAGATGAGAGACCAAGTCAATAGAAATACAGAAAGAACAGAAAATACAGAAAGAAAAGGAAAACTCAAGAAAGCACTACCAGAGAAATCTGACAGAACAAATTTAAAAACTAGAAATAATTCTGCAACTCTGTATGAGTCTAGGTACGTTAGAGAAACAAATCCACAGAAACTCGTGTATAAGAAAGAGTTTTATTTAAGGTTAAGTGCACATCAAGAAAACATCCCAACTCAGTGCTTCCCAAGCCCACAAGTCCAACATTAATGCATTAATCCATATGTCAAAAACCAATCCACAAAGTCCTCCTCCATCTCATGAAACAGACACAATGATGCCAACTGCAGGCGGAAAGCTGAGTCAGTGTAAGCATTTTAGCGCTGGCAGGGGTCTCCACACAGGTGCTCCAGCACTTTGGTCTGCATCGGGGTAAATCCATGTGGCTTCTCCTTGGGGATGTCTTGTAGGAAGTCAACCTTGCAAGCTGAAACAGGGAACTGGCTAAGGCAGCTGCACCCTGGTGCAACCATCACAAAGCAAGAGACCCAAAAACTTGAAAGGTGAGGCTCACTGAGCCACTTATCCCTCTGTCCTTCAATTAATCCCACGTGTGTTTATTGGTCAGGTTGGCACAATAAGCTAACTCAATCTACCCCTTGCCACCTGGCACCTGTACATAATTCTTTAGCTTCACAGTTGATCATGTGGTCGCAACTGATAGGCAGAACTACCTTCTTCTATAACCCATTCTGTATTACCTTTGCCCTCAGCAAGCACCTCAGCTGGCTGTGATTTTTTGCCTGGTGGGGTGACCCAGACCTTCATTCCTGAGGGTCTGGGTCATTATAAGTACTGTCAGGTTTGGGTTGCTGTAATTTACCATTTACTTTAATCACAGGGCATGGTGACACTAAGAGTCGGCCTACGGGACCTCCTGAATTCTAGACATATTCTTCTTTACCTCCATTATGTAGCACCAGTCCAATTTCTCCTTGGTAATCAGGATCAATCCAACCACTTAGTACAGTAACACTCTTCCTGACCTGTTGATCCAAAGGCATGAGAATCCCAAAGTGGCCAGGGAGCATTCTCAGCTGCCAGTTCAGTGGAATCCATGCTGTGTTTCCAGGTGGGAGAGTTCCTTCCTTTGGGTCAGGAACCTCCAAGCCTGAGAAACACAGGGCTGGTGGGACAGGAAGCAAAAATGCTGCAAGTGGATCACTAGGAGTAACAGTGAGTGGTGCCACTCCAGCTTCTACCCCTTGGTTCCTGTACCCATGTATTCTGGCTATTGGAGCCACGACGCCATATATTGGCCGCTGGTTTAAAGCGTATACAGCTTTCTGGAGAACATTGCCCCAGCCCTGCAAGTTGTTGCCACCTAGTTGGCACCATAACTGTGTCTTTAGGAGTTCATTCCATCGTTCTATCAAGCCGGCAGCTTCAGGATGGTGAGGAACATGATACGACCAGTGGATTCCATGAGAATGGGCCCCTTGCCCCACTATATTTGCTGTGGAGTTCCTTGATCTGAAGCAATGCTATGTGGATCACTAGGAGTAATAGTGAGTGGTGCCACTCCAGCTTAAAGCCCATAGTACCCGGTGTTCCCAGGCAGTCTCCCATCCATGTACTAACCAGGTCCGACCCTGCTTAGCTTCCGAGATCAGATGAGATCAGGTGTGTTCAGGGTGATATGGATGTTTTCTTGATGTGCACTTAAAATTTATATAAAACTATTTCTTATACATGAGTTGCTGTGGATTTGTTTCTCTGAAGTACCCAGACTCATACATTAATACATTAACCCATATGTCTAACACCAATCCACAAAGTCCTCCTCCATCTCACGAAACAGACACAATGATGCCAACTGCAGGAGGAAAGCCGAGTTAGTGAATTTGTAAGCATCTCAGTGCTGGCAGGGGTCTCCACATGACTGCCCCAGCACCCAGGGCTGCATCGGGGTAGGTCCATATGGCTTCTCCTTGGGGATGTCTTGTAGGAAGTCAGCCTTGCAAGCTGAAATAGAGAACTGCTAAGGCAGCTGCACCCTGGTCTGACTATCACAAAGCAAGGGACCCAAAAACTTGAAAGGCGAGTCTCACCAAGCCATTTATCTCTCTGCCCTTTAATTAGTCCCACATGTGTTTATCAGCCAGGTTGACACAATAAACTACCTCAAACTTCCAACTGAAAACCCAGAAAACAAACACAAAGCAAGTAGACCTAGATAACACCCAGAAAGAACAAAGCAGTAGAATTGAAGAACAAATCCATTATCTTGAAGATAAATATCTTGAGACCAAAACACAAGAAGAACCATCCATAAAACAGAGGAAGAAAACCTACGAATTGTATGGGACACCATAAAAAAGAACAACTTACAATCAATAAACATTCCAGAACAGAAAGAAGGAAAAATAACCAGAGAAACTGTCCAAGAATATTAAAAGAGAACTTCCCAAACTTTGTGACAGAACAGAAAATAACCATTCATAAAGCCAGATAGCCCTAAACAGAATTGATACCAAAAGAAAATCACTATAATCCACCATAGCCAAATTATCTGAAATCAAAGAAAAGGCAAGAACCCCAAGAAAAAATTGGGAGAAAAGAGTAACTACATATAAAGGTGAGCCAATTAGAATGAACTCAGATCTTCCAATGGAAACCACACAGGGAAAAAGGCAATAGAACAATATATTCAAGACCTCGAAAGGAAAAACTAATAATCAAGAAACCTGTGCATGGCTATGGGAGACAAAGGTACATTTGTGGGATCTACATAGGAAATAAGCCTCTGGCGATTTCTCTGTACCCATAATGGAGGGATGGGAGCAAAGTGGTTAGCAAGTAGAGTGCATTGGAGAGGTGACTATAGATCAAAATGATGAACCTGACAAGCAGTTAAAACCATCTCAATTGATGCCCCTCTGATGCAAGTTCAGCCTGATCTGGTTTTCAATATTTTCTGTTTTTTTTTGTTTTGTTTTCTGTTTGTTCATATCTGGGTTTTGTCTCCAATGTGTTGTATAATTGGGAGTCACACTCTTGAATTCATGTTGCATGATTTTCTGTGTTTCCGTATATGAAACCCAGGATTGATGAACCTATAGGGATAGCAAGTAGAATAAGGATTTATGGGGGATACAGAGGTGGTGGTAGTGGAGGGGTAGGGGTAAAAGGGAGCTGATGTCAAGGAGTTCAAGAAGAAAAAGAATGTTTTGAAACTGATGGTGGCAGCAATTGTACAGTACTGCTTGATGTGATTGAACTATGGAATAATATATCTGCATCAACTACCAATAAAATGGTTTGAAAAAAATTAACTAAAATCTTTTTAAAATCCTATATCCAGCAAAATTATGCTCCAGGTACAAGGGAAAAATAAAAATGTTTTCAGACAAGAAAAAAAAATTGTAAAAACAACCCAAACTTTACCAAAAAAATATTAAAAAGAGTTCTTTGGACAGGAAAGCAACAAACACAGATAGTAATCTAGATTCAACACATTATCAAGAAAGTATCCTATTTCTTGTACTACACAAAGTGAAAGAAATGCCAAAATTCACCTTCTCCTTTTCTCCGTTTCTCCGCCATCCTGAGTGTGGGGTTACTCTGACTTCACCATGTCATCTCATAAGACTTTCAGGATCAAGAGATTCCTGGCCAAGAAACAGAAGCAGAATCAGCCCATTCCCCAATGCATTCTAATGAAAATGGAAATAAGATCAGGTACAATTCCAAGAGAATACGTTGGAGAAGAACCAAGCTGGGTCTGTAAGGAGCTCCCCTCTCCCCGCAAGGCACAGCATGCCTGGCCACATTTGCCCAGGCTCAAATCACGTGGAATTGTGCTGACTTTTGCCACCATCTGATCAATTGAAGTTGTATTGGCAAATAATCTGGTTTCTTCATTGGTCTTTAGGCTTCTGCATCAAGTTTAACAATAAATAATGTAAATCTATGGATTTGAAAAAAATTACAAGACTCAAAATAGGAAGCAGAGACAACATTCTTCAAATAAAAGAATAATGAAGTAATAGAAGGAACAGAGTAGACATGAACCAATCAAATGGAGGAGAAATTAATTCGTTTGTAAAAGACAACAAACTGCCTTAAGTATTGAAAGAAAATAGCTAAAAACAATGTCAAAGATAATGATGAAACCTCAGCAAAATAAAAATGAGGCATGCCATAAGAACTTCCTAAGTAATGAGACAAAATGATAGCAAAGAAAAAATTGACAAGAAAATCCAGAAACACAAAACCAACATAGAAATAATGCTAAACAATGAAGCCAATAGCATCATAAAAACATACAGCAAAAATACAGCAATAAAACCATGGCTACAATAATAACACTCAATGTGAATGGATTAAGAGAGCGAGACTAGCAGAATGGATAAGAAAGCACAAACCATTATGCTGCTTACAAGAAAAACACCTCAGACACAAAGCAAAAAAAATTAACTAACTAACCAACCAACCAACTAAACTAGCTAGCTAGCTAGCTAAGTAACTCACCAACCAACTAAACTAGCTAGCTAGCTAGCTAACTAACTAACTAACTAGGTAATTAACTACATATATGTATAGGCAAGGTTTTATTGCTGGTTTTTGATATATATATAACTATATAGTTAGATAGTTTAGTTGGTTGGTTGATTGGTTAGTATATATATATATATATATATATATATATGGTTATCAAATCAAAAACACGAGTAACAATATTATTTCTGAAAAAAATAGATGTCAAAGTGATAACCTAGCCATCAGGAGATATCAAGAAGACCATCATATAATTATAAAGCCACAATCAAAGAAAACATAATAAATATATATGCACCTAATGAAAATCCTGAAAATACATTAATCAAACTCGTATAGAGTTGAAGAGACACATTGAAAATAGTACAACAATATTAGTTCCTTAATACACCAGTTCTGAGGAAACATAAGTCCTGTGATAAGAAAATCCACAGGGATACAGAAGAACTGAGCAATATGAATAATCAATTTTATCTTTTGCACATACACAGACTATTTCACAAAACAATATATACGTTTTCCATGCTCATGGAAGGGACTCCAAAATAGATTATGTGCTAGACAACAAATCAAGTATCAATAAATGTTAAAACATTGAGGTACTACAAACAACCTTTGCAGATCACAACTCTATAAAAAGAAAAATCAGCAATTGGAAAATCAGATAAAAAAAATCAATGACATAGAAATTGAACTTCTTACTTAAAATCCACTAAATAATTGAAGAATTAAAAAGAGCAATTTAAAAATTCCTTGAAATAAGTGAGAACACATACAAAAATTTTAGGCAGAACAAGACCAGTTCTCAAAGGGTACTCTATAAAGGAAGCATCAGAGAAAAATATGAAGGAAAAAGCAAATTAGCAACTTATCATGCTGACAACAATTAGAGTAATGTCAGCAAAACACCAGAAAAATTAATTATAAGGATTAGAGACAAACTCAATGAATCCGAAAAGAAAAAAGGAAATAGAAAAAAATCAACAGAACAAGAATTGATTCTGCAAGATAATTTTAAAAATCGAGGAACCACTGGCAAACATAATAAAGGAAATGGAGAAAATGTTGCTATTATGAATGAGGAATGAAATTGACTCCCTCACAGAAGAGCCAACCAAAATTTTAAAAAATTATACACTATTACAAAATTAGTATTCCAACAAATTAAAAAACCTAGAAGTAGAAAAATTTTAGTAACACATTAACTGCCTAAATTAATACAGATTGATATAAAAAACCATAACAGACCTATAACACAAGAAGAAATATATCTGGCTATTAAAAAATCCCCCAAATCAAAAAGCCCATCTATTAAACATTTAGAAAAAAGTTAACACCAATTTTACACAAATGATTGCAGAACATAAAAACGAAAACATACTGCCAAACTCATTTTATGAAGCAACTATAAGTCATCACTAGAATATAAAATTATAGAATAATATGCCTTTGTGAACATAGATGCTATGTTGATCCACCTTGTTAAACATCTTCCAGTTTTTCGCTACCCCTCTACTTTCATAACCTTTTTCAGGGACTGGTCTTTCCTGACATGTACAAAGTATTTGCGAGGATGTCTCACCATCCTTTTCCTGAAGGAGCATTCTGCCTGTATATCTAACAAGATAGATTTATTTACTCTTTTCACATTCTATGGCACTTTCAATATTCGTTGCCAACAGCCTAATTGAAACGCATCGACACACATGTTCAAAAATCGGGGACCTCCTGCGGCACTGTCCCTGTTTTGATAAGTTGGGCTGGGCAACTGTGTGCTACACGTTTTCTGCGTGTATGTTACGCCCCACAAATAAAAGGGGGTGGGGAGAAAGATAAAGAAGAAAGAGAAAAGGTCACCGCTTGAAATCTCCATGAAATCTTTAAGTTTCCTTTCCCATCAGATCCGCATCCTGATCTGTGTCTTTACAAAACAAGGAAAAATAATATTGAAACTAATGTCAATGCTTTTGTGGTACATTGGCTAGTTTCAAATAAGAGTGAGAGCAAGGCCATTTCTTCAGCAACGCTGTGCTGAAATGCCAGTCATGCAATCCATTCCTAGATAAAAGGCCTGCCTTCTATACAGGTCACAAACAATAACATGGTCTCCAACTTAAAGCCTCTGGAGGAGTCATGAGGCTGGTCACTGGTGGCATCAGCAGAGGTACAATAACTATAGAACGACAAGCACATCTCAGTCACATCAAAAATAAAATAAAAACATAAACCTGCCATCAAGTCATTTCACACAGTGATCCTATAGGGTTTCCTAGGCTATACGCCTTTTTGGCAGAAAACAGCCTCAAGTTTCTCCCTCAGAGCAGCTGGTGGGTTTGAATTGCTGACCTTGAGGTTACTTTAAGTTGATGCTGACTCACAGTGACCCCTATAGAACTGACCCTGTGCGTTTCTGAGATTGTAACTCTTTAAGGGAGTAGAAAGTCCCATCTTTCTCCCTCAGAGCAGCTGGTGGGTCTGAACTGACTGCCTTGTAGATCGCAGCCCGATGCTTAACCGCTATGACACCAATGTTTACCCAACAGCAGCATCATGGCTCCTTAGAATTCATTAAACATAAAATTTCACAGTATCTATATTGTACATGGATGAAACCAATGTAAAATTTCTTTGCGCAAAGTAAGACCATTAACATATACCCTAATATCATCTACCACCATAAAAAAATACAGTAACAGAAAATGTTAAAAGTCGATGAAGAAGGGCATGTTTTCAGCAGTCCTTTAGTGGGATGTGCCCTGATTTCTCATTTCACATGCTGCACCCCCTGTGGCTCATTGCTTAGCTGTGGTAGCCTTCCATTTTCTGGGCTTCAATAAGAAACTGGGTAGGCCCCTGTTGAATCTTGTGCAGATTCACTGGAGATGTATATATATTTACTGCTTCTTTGTACAGCCACATATGTTTTTGAACTTGTGGGATGCCAAAGGGTTTTTCCCCAGGTTGTCTCCCCACAAATATATGCCAAACCAAGGATGCTGCTTGCAACACATGGGGAATGACTTTACACTTGGAATGACTTTACACAATCTACTTAGAGGTTATCTCCCTGAGGCATTTGGCTATTTAGAGTTATCAGACTCTATAGTATGTCCCACCCTAAGTAGGGCCCACCTCCTGCTGATAAGGGTAGTGAATGGTTTCCCTGAGGGAGAGCACAAAGACAAGGTCAAGCCAAGTCAAAGATGACCAAGGTTAGGTTGCCATCTTGAATCTAGGGTCCACCCATCTTGTCACGTGTGTACCTATCATACCTCCCTTTCCTATTACAGTTAAGCCCCTAGCTCATCCCCTTCCTGTCACACATATGCCTATTGTACAGCCCCCTTTGATGTGGTTACCTGTAATCAGAGGGACTTGCACACCCCCTGAGTCTATATAAGCTGTGATTAGAAATATATGCTCTCCCTCCTCCTTCCTCTCTCTGCACGGGCCTGGCTGCTGAGATCATGGCCTTCCCAGAGGTGAGCATGCTACTATGAAATGTGTCTGACTCCTTTATTTTACTCCGTCTCCTATCTTCTATGATGTTACTATGATCTTGTATGATATTATAACCGTAAAATTATATGATGTATGATATTATGACTGTACAATTGTGCCTACAGGCCCCTCAGTGTCGGAGGCCAGTTTACCCTGACATGAACTAAATATTCAAAGCCACCTGGTTGATAATAAAGTGACCTTCTTACCTATGGAAACCCACAGAACAGCAGCACCAAGGGAAGCACTAAGCCAGAGAAATGCAGATGGAAACAAACCTACAACTGCCTTTTATTTCCCGACCAGCTACATCTTTTCCTCTTCAGAGGTTTGTGCCATTCAAACTGGTCACTAATGACTCCTGAGTGTACTTTCACAAGGATAATAAACTAGAGTGTTAATCTGTACTGTGATCAGCAGTGTTTCTAATGGAGCGTGAGTGAGTAACAAAGTAAATACAAATCAAATAGATGACTCTGGAGCAAAACAACACCATCCCTCTCGGGAATTTAGTTTTCCAACAATCAACCTGCTCAAACAAACACTGGGTGTAAGAGACATTCTTATTCGCTAAACCATCTTAATGAAATGAGCCGACCTATGTGCTCTTAAATAGATAATTCATGTGCAGTTTTATTATCTCTCAAGGTTTAATTAAATATTTGCCTTTTGGCTAATCAACAACAATTAATAAGAGATGCTGCTGTTCATACCACTTTATAAGAAATGAAGGAATGGTCTCCACTGGAATTTCAGTGGTCCTCCTCATGAAATCAAGGGGAAACATCAACATGAGAACATACATCAGATGAGAACTGGGGAATGAGGGAAAAAATAAAAAGGAAAGAGCTGAGAATATTTTTTTTTAAAATAAGCCTTTAAACAGGACATGTTTCTACATTCCTACAGGACTGAATGCCAACAAGATAAATACAAGAATTACTTGGGAGAAGAAGTCTGTTTTAATGTACTACACTTTTCTGAATGGAACTGAGATATGGTATCTGACTGGATTGAAATGGAAAAGTAGTGATGGTGTGCAATCTGGAATCATCTGCATCAGAAGAGTGTCATCTTGTGGTTTTTATGGATCAGTATGCACCCGTGGCACCTAAAATATGGCATATTTGTCAGTTGTCAACCAAGTAAGCATAAAACAGCAAAGTAAAAAATGTGTCAGAACATATTAAAACATAAAGATTGTCATTTGTTTCATAGCTTGTCATAAAATAAACAGCAACTTTTTGATCTTCGGCTTGGTGCTACCTACCATTCCAAAAGATGGCTATTTTACAGCCTTGGTGTCCCTGCAAGATTAAAAAAAAGTAGAGGAAGAATTGAATCATGAGTGACAATGAGTCACCAGACTACTTCATGCATTGAGACCAGTGGTTCTCAACCTGTGGGTCGCGACCCCTTTGGGGGTCAAATGATTCTTTCACCGGGGTCACCTGATTCACAACAGTAACAAAATTACAGTTATGAAGTAACAGTGAAAATAATTTTATGGTTGGTGGGTCACCACAACATGAACTATATTAAAGGGTCGTGGCATTAGGAAGGTTAAGAACTACTGATTTAGAGAGTGGCAAGTGCTTTGGGTATGTATACCAGAGGAAACTTTGAGTAGTCCTCTTATGGAAATCTATTGTACCATAATTTAAATTATTTAATGCTTCATTAAAAAGGACTTGTAGCCAAGAAATGCTTCAGTTAAATCCACAAGAAACCATGGTTCAGGGAAGTGGGAAGAACCAGGTCCTCGTATCATATTCAATCAAGGCATCTTTGATTCAGATATCATGCTTATCTGAATAAATTTGAAGAGATTATCATTACAGTGCTAATGGAAACTTGAAAAATCACTATATGTATAAATGTGTTTGATATAATCAATGCATGGGTTATTACAAGAGCTATAAGAGCCCCCAGTAAAATGATTTATTAATGATAAAACATGTTAAAACAGATTTAAGAAAAGCATTGAAATCATTTATCTGCTCGTAGAATCTGCGAAATGAAATCATTTATCTATTGAAGTGGTGTCCTGGCTATCTTACTGGGGGTCTCTACTCCAGAAAGATTTTGAAAACAGCTTCCTCCTTTCAGCCCCACAAAAACTGAGACCAGGTTAACCAGCAAAAGGAACTAATGTGCATCAAAGTAATGCACAGTTACCTCTAGGGATTGTGATTCTGTCTGGGGCACAAAACCAGCCAATCGTGATGAACTAGATTTCAGCCCCCTGTTTTGCTGAAAGCCTTTGTATGATCCCTAAAACACCAATGGTTTCTTTGAACCAGTGCTAATGTTCCTGAGAAGCCAACGTAAAGTATGTAACATAACTATATCTTCACAGTAAATTAAATCTGGTGGTTTTCTATCTTTGTGATAAGAGGGCCGACTAAACCATCTGATGCTTCAAGTTATAAACATCAATGCTTACAGATTGACTTAGAGAGCCTGTCAGCAAAGAGAACTTCAACTCACGCAGCAGAACTTCAACTCACAAATGGATTGTTTGTGTAGTTTGGATTTTCTACTCTTACATTCTGCCCCCTTCTCCCGAAAACAGCCAGGAAGATACAAATACTCTTTAAGATACAGGTTATAAAATATGATAAGGTTTATCTTTGCAATGTGACAAGACTAATTTTTCTTTTTAAAGACATTTTACCTAAAAGGCAGGCCTGCATTGGGCCTCATCCTTTTCTCCAACCCCTCCATTCATCTCTCTCCAGGTTGGAGCATTCCTCCTTGTCCTTGACAGAAGAGGGAGAGAATCATGGAGAGCAAGCTGAGCTGGATTGACACAGTGCCTGCAACACTGGGCTCAAGCATAAGAGCCATGTCAAGCACGGCGCAGGGCCGGACAGGTGTTGTTCTCTGAGTTGAAACTGACTCGTGACACCTGACAACAAACAAAATTATTGATAATGCTGGGGAGAGGCTGCAGCCCAGGGAAAGAGAGTAGGAAATAAGCTTGGAAAACCAATGAATTGGACCATGTGAGATGGAGGCGTGGCACTGGGAAAAGAGAGAAGACAGCGGCAATGGCTGTAGCAGATGCGCTAATACAGTGGTTCTCAACTTGTGGGTCGCGACCCCTATGGAAGGTGAACGGCCCTTTCACAGGAGTCACCTGATTCATAACAGTGGCAAAATTGCAGTTATGAAGTAGCAACGAAAATAATCTTATGGTTGGGGAGTCACCACAAGGTGAGGAGCTGTGTTAAAGGTATTGGGAAGGTTGAGAACCACTTCTCTGGGAGTGAGGATATAAGCCCGGGAAAGGCAGGAGACAGTGAAGGTACAATACAAGATGAACAGTAGACTCTTGGCATCTTTTGTGCTTTGGTGTGCATGTGTATGTATCTATTTGATGAGAACATTTCAAAAAGGAACTAATTAGCTAGTGTATATGTGTGTTTCTGACTGTCAGGGAAGGGATGTAGTTATTGTTAGGTACCATTGAGTCCATTCCAGCTCATAGCGACCCTGTGCACAGCAGAACCAAGACTGCCCAGTCCTGCACCAGCCTCCCAATTGCTGTTCTGATGGAGCCCATCCTTGCAATCCCTGTTGCAGTCCAGCTTCCTCTTGACCACTGCTACTTCCGTTATTCTAGGCCACCTTGTCTCTGAAGGGGCGATGGCGAACTGCGATCACCCTTATTCCAGTGTGTTGGAAAGATTCTGGGGTTTGTTAGTGTTGGCTGGCCCACCTTCTACTTTTGCCGCTGATTTCACCTGTTTGAACCTCAATTGTAAATTCAACAGGGATATTTCCCCTTGCCTAGAAAACCTCCATGGCACTCTAGATCACTGGCAGTTATGGACATGAATTTGCACCTTATACTAGGTTGATAGAACCCTTTTTAGAACTCAATGCTTAGAGCAATTGAACAGAGCCAGAACCTGGTTTTGTTCTCATTAAATCCTTGCTCCTTCACACGATCTGCCTCTGCCTACATTTGGTATATCAAGTCAGTTGTTATCGCCATGCCTCGCTCCCCTTTGTTTTAAGTATGTATCCGATTGATCAGAATCAGCCTATTCTAATACCTCACTGCCAGTGCTCAGCATCAGTAAGTCCTCCCTCCGGATCTCAAAGTTCCTGGCATGCAAATACCTGGCTCTTCTCTAACAAAACCCCCACATTTGACATTGTTTCTACATCTTTTAATAAATTTTTTCTTCCAATTAGCTCTATTGTTATGTGGAGCCTCATCAAAGAATGTAATTTCATTTTTTTATGGCTGTTAACCTAGCAGCCGCTTTAGTTTTTAAAGACTCACTTTGTATCCTCACTTCAGCTGAGTGTATGATGAATGAGGGGAATCTAAAATATTGTGCAAAAATGGCATTAGAGAGTAATGGGAAGTTTTTCCCTAATAACTTTTGGAAGCTCCCTCATACGTTCCTTCCTATGAAGGTAACATTCATAACCAACTGTACACATTGATAAAATGGAAGATGATTTGAGAGTAACTCGAGGACCTACCTAATTTGTGTACACTTAAATGCCAAGTACAGATAGACACCATTAAACATCCATGGTATGTTTTGCAGACTCGGATCCTAAGCAATTTGGGTGTTAGGCGAAATGTTTAGGCCATTCACAATCTCTAGTTTCATCTTGACAAAGTCCCCTTTACAGACCCTCGTGGCAGAGGGGGTTGTTAGGCAGCTGATCACAAAGTCGCGGTTCAAACTTAGCTGGCACTCTGCAGGAGAAAGATGCGTTTGTCTACTCCCAGTATTGGAAACCCAAAGAGGCAGTTCTACCTTGTCCTATAGGGTCAGGATGAGTTGAAATCTAAGGCAGTGAGTTTTTGTTTTGTTTTGAGAAAGTCTATTTTATTCAAACCTATTAGGAACCACCTGGATAAAGCCCGAGAACTGTCTCCTCTGCATATGTTGCAGTTGTTAGGTGGCATTGAGTTGATCCCCACCCATAGCGACCCTACGCACAATAGAGTGAAACACTGCGCGTGCCTGCAAAATCCCCACAGTTAGCCCATTGCTGCAGCCACGGCGTCAATCCATTCTGTCCAGGGCCTTCCTCCTTTTTGATGCCCCTCTACTTTACCAAGCATGATGTCCCCCTCAAGGGACTGGTCTCTCCGGACAGCAGGAGGCCAGCTTTGCTGTATGTGCTTTTGGGCTTGACAGGGATCATACCAGCAACCGGTGAGGACTTTGTACATATTCAGGTAAGAGGCATGGCTGAGTGGGAGACGTGCAGGAGTTGCTCCTTCACTCTGAGGGTGTGTGCACATTAAAACCATCCAGGGAAAATAATGAACAAAAGTTGAACTACTTTCTTATTGAAAACAAATAATAGCAAAAGGACCTATGGTACCATGAAACCATATGCAGTTGGACATCAATGAATCGATGTGAAGCACTGTGTACCTGTAGTCACTTGGTATATGGTGCTATTTATATTTAAATAAACATACAGAAACTGTGTACAGAAAAAGAAGAATTATTGAAATATAGATTATATGCAATATAACTCATAGCATTACTCACAATGGAGAATTCATGACACTTACTAGCCATCAGTGGTTCATCATCTTATAAAACTTCAATATTTAATTTTTGTGATGGCTAAAGTGATGTGTCAAATTGACTGGGCCATGATTCTCAGTGGTTTGTGGATGGTATAATAATCTTCTATTTTATTGTCTGATGGTTCCTTAAGGGTGCATCCTATATATGAATATCTTTCCACAAAGTTCCCACAAAGGATGAAGACATCCTTTGACTTCAGTTTCTTGGGACATGAATCAGTAGCCTGACCAGATGATTTTAGGATTCACCAACCCAGCAAGCACATGCATCAGGGAAGCCTGCAGCTGACACCTCATCCACAGATTTGGGACTTGCCAGTATCCACAATTGTAAGAGACACTTCCTTGAGAATTATCTTTCTCCCTCTTTCCATTAATATTACACACACACATTTATACTTTACTAGTTTTGTTCCTCTAGAGAACCTAGACTAAGACAATTCACTTTTCTTATTTCTTAGATTTGTTAATAACTCTTCAGAATTTCACATCTGTGCCAACTTCTAATATTATCAGCGGATTCATTCTGCTTCGCTGAGGGCAAACATCCCTTGTGCTGCATCAGACCTGATCCCCTGCCTTTGCCATTTTTCCCATTCTGTTTCACTCTTTTTCTACCACAACCCCTGTGTTTCCATTCTCTCTCTGAAAAGATACATTGAACTTTCTAAGACTTTCAGACACATATCACCAAGACATGTGTCTTGAGAACTAGATAGATGCAATGAAGGAAGTTTGGTATCTTTGTAATGATAATTTAATGCCTGTGCTACTTGATGTGAGGAAATTCCTCAAAGTGAAACAGAATGAGATTACAATGTGTGCAGTTGTTAAGAATATCTAATAGGCATGGTATGAAACATGTATCCAAATGTGTGCTGATTTAAATTTAAAACATTAGTTTAAACAATGCTCTATCGAATAAATAGAACCTTGACCTAGATTTTGGTGATTATCTTTCCTTCAATCCCATAGAAGACCTTCAATCTCACTTGCCTGAGGCACTCATGAGCTCAGGTTTTTCCATGCTCATGAAAGAAAGATAAGAGTACTCTGGAGAAGTGAGAAATCCGACAGTAAAACCTCAATGTAGGGTTATCTCTCGGTATCTTTTAGCCAAATCCTACGTTTGTAAATTCTTAATTTACCATTATCAATTTAGTTTGCTCTATTACCATTATATCTAGAAATAAATCAACAGTAGTGATTAATATTATGACTAACGTGTATGAGAGAGTTTAGTTTAAATATATCCCATTGAGTAATTATGCTTTGGATGTAATTATTTCTAACTCCTAAATTAACATTATGATTTTAGCAAGTATGGCTAGACAGAAAGCCTCCAACTAAATAGGTCACAGACTGGTCAGAGATAAAGATGGACCAGTAGACTAGGTTTGCTTAATGTTTTGCATGACTTGCTTTCCTCAAACTATGTATCAAACTCCGTCCCTTATACTTACAGATGTGATCCTGTTTGGAAATACAATTTATCTTCCGTTATCTTGGTGCGCTCATACCAGAGGAGGGTGGAAAACCTTGTCATTTCTGAGTTATGCAATTAGCAGAATGCACTTGGACCCACAAGGAAAGATGCCCTATAAAGACAGACACTTGTGGCAGATGATGCATCTACACGCCCGGGAGCACCAAGAATTCCTAGCAGTTACTGAAGGCAGAAAGAGACAAAGAAGGGTCTCCCCACCGGAGTCATCCTTCAGACTTCCAGCATCCTGACATGTAAGAGATTACATTTCAGTTCTTTAAAGTCACACCCGGGTGGCATTTTTGAATGGTTGTTTCAGGTAACCAAGACACTGAGGTTGAATTAAGGGCTCAAAGAAGAAGGCACAGTAGTGATAGAGTGGATGTGTAAGGTCTCTCTCTCCGGGCTACATTCCAACCTCGGTCCTTGGCTCCGCATGAGAAAGAATTCACGCCGAAGCCTGGCTCCTGATCCAAGTGAATTTAATGAGAGTTCAAAGAAGCTTCAGGTTTTACGCAGCACCCATAGGATTCCTTTGACCATGCGGCCTGGCAGAGACTGCTCAGATTCACGCAAAGATCTCTTTCCCAGGTTTCCTCCGAAACAAGATGACCAGACCAGCCGAGCTAAGACAAGACAAGCCCCCTCTCCCTCCCGGTTCCTGCCTTTTGAAGGATTCCTGGGGGAGGCGTGGTGAACGACCCCAAGTCGATCCCATTGGCTGAATTGCAATCACCTGGCCCAGGTGGACTGATCCAGGTTCAACGCCCATGGCGCCCATCGGCGGGAAAATCCAGCTTTGTCCTATGTTGGCTCAATGGACATCCCATCCCTGATGCTAGCTACTTAACATGCTCTCTCTAAAGCAGGGTCCCCACACAAGAGATATGCAGCAGGACTTCGGCTTGTTTGATTTTACTATATCTACTTCTCTTCCACACTCACAAGGGACTCCGGAGGCTTAGTGGGTTACTCATTGGGGTGCAAACTGTAAGGCCAGCAATTCAAATCCACCAGCTGCTCAGTGGGAGGACGATGAGGCTTCTTGCTCCCATGAATATTAACAGTCTTGCACATCCACAGGGTCACTTCTACTCTGTCTTGTGTAGAAAATACTGAAAATACTCTTACGTTCTCATGGACTCCAAACTTTCTGGAGTTCATGGAGACTAGAGGAACCCCTAGAGTATGGCCCAGAGATCATCTGTAAACTTTACACCAAAAATACTCCCTAACGTTTCCTTAAAACCAAGCACAAGCATAAAAAATAAAAAAGGTCTTCCATGAGCATTATGCTCTGTTAAGTATTAGGTGTACAGGATCAAAGTGACAGCTTGAAGGCTTAGATGGGAAACTTACAAGGCAGTGCATTTATGTCAAGAGTTGGGAAAAACTCAGAAAAGAAAAATGAGAATGAGGCAGTTTGAAGAATGTCATCATGGTCACTAAGGTGTACACGCAGATGCCAGTGAACTGGTGTACATTTTTCTATGTATATTCTCAACAGCAATAATAAAATAATTTTTTTACTTTCAATATTTCAGCATCCTAATCGTGACTTTAGGGTTCTCCATAGATTAACCTCTTCCTCATCTCAGAAATAGCCTCCTACTTCTCTCTATTACAAGACTACCCTTTAGCTAAACCTGTTTTTTTTTCATTTTCTATCCTGCCTGAAGGTACCAACTTAATGGCCTGAAACATCACTTACCATTGCATATTTCTTTTGTGTTGGGAGTCAAGTCATGGATTAACTGTGTACTCTACTCTGGGTCACAACAAGACTGCAATCAAGTTATTGTCCAGGGCTGGGTTCCCATCTGGAGGCTTGAATAAAGCAGCGTTTGCCTCGCTGCTGATGAAGTTGTTGGTAGCATTCACTTCCAAACTGAACAGTTTTTGGAATATTGCCTCCTACAGCCAGTATCAGAGGGGAAAACGACAAATGAAAGGGAGAGGGTAAGGAAGAGGGTGACAAAAGAACAGAGGCTGAGCAAGTCTACTTGTAAGATAGAATTGGGCTTTTTTTTGGGTTTTTTTTAGAGATTTCACTCTTTAATAAATCCCTCTATTGGGAGCTCTTACAGCTCTTATAGCAATTCATACATCAGTTGTTTCAACCATATTTGTACGTATGTTGCCATCATCATTTTCAAAACATTTTTTTCCTACTTGAGCCCTTGGTTTCAGCTCCTCATTTTTTCCCTCCCTCCCTTCCCCACTCACCCTTCCTGAACCCGTAATAAAGTATAGATAATTATTATTTTCATATCTTACACTGTCCACTGTCTCCCTTCACCCACATTTCTATTGCTCTCCCCCCCTTGGGGGTGGGAGGTGGGGTTAGATGTACATCATTGTGATCAGTTCCTCCCTTCTCCCTCTTCTCTCCACACCTTCCCCCTACCTTCATGGTATGCCTACTCCCATTACTGTTCCTCTACTCTCATTACTGTTCCTGAGGGGGTTTATCTGTCCTGGATTCTGGGTGTCTAATGCTCTAATCTGTACCAATGTCTATGCTCTGGTCTAGTCAGATTTATAAGGTAGACCTGGGGTCATGGTAATGGGGTGGGGAGGGGCATTAGAGAACTAGAGGGGAATCCAATTCTGCCTTAAAAATCTGGCTACACAAGAGCATGCACATTGGTACAAATTAGAGCTTTTGGTACCTAGAATCCAGGACAGATAAACCCCTCAGGACCAATAATGAGAGAAGCGATACCAACAGAGTAGGGGAAAGGTGAGGGGAGAAAGGGGGAACAATCACAATAATCTACATATAATCCCTTCCTCTCTCAAGGAGATAAAAAACAGAAAAATAGATGAAGGGAGACAATGATTGGGGTAAAACAAGAAAAAAAGATTATAAATTATCAAGGGTTCATGAGGGAGGGGAGGGGGAATTGAGGTGTAACCAAGGGTTCAAGTATAAAGAAACTGTTTTGAAAATGATGATGGCAACATATACGCAAATGTGCTTGACACAATGGATGGATGGATGGATTGTGATAAGAGCTGTATGAGCCCCCAATTAAAAGAAAGAACTAGAAAAATGTTGTGTGTTCCATTGGTGCTATGTTGTGCCCTGGCTTACTCATTCCTTCCTGTGTTCTATGAGGGGATGTCCAATTGTCTACAGATGATCTCCACTCTGATCCCCCTCATTCACATTGATATGATTGCCTGTTTTGGATCTTCTGATGCCTGATACCTGATCCCGTCAATACCTTGTGATCACACAGGTTGGTGTGCTTCCTCCATGTGGGCCTTGTTGCTTCCATGCCAGATTGCTGCTTGTTTAACTTCAAGCCTTTAAGACTCCATACTCTATGTCTTTTAATAGCTGGGTACCATCAGCTTTTTTCACCACCATTGTTTATGCACTCATTTTGTCTTCAGTGATCATGTCAAGAAGGTGAGCGTCACAGAATGCCAAATTATTAGAATCAAGTGTTCTTGCATTGAAGGAAAACTTGAGTAGAGGCCTAAAATCTGTCTGCTACCTTAATACTTAACATAGAACTATATATACATAGACCTATATCGCTATCATTATATACTAATATATTTACATGCCGATACTTATACCTCTATAAATCTTTTGCCTCCCAGTTATTTCCTCTATTTCATTTTACTTTGCTCCTTTCCCACTATCATGTTCAACCTTCATTCAGCTCTCAAAAATTCCTCTGGGGTACATTGCACTTGATCAAACCCCACCAGGCATTCTCTGCCCTCCTTGCCATCAATTTTAGATAATTTGTTGTTCCCTTGTCCCTGAGTTTGTTAGATCCACCCCCTCCCTTACCCCTCTCCCATATCCCCACCAGAACCGTCGGTCCTGTTGTTTTCTCCTCAGGATTGTTTATCTTGCCTATCTTATATAGATAGACATAAAGAAAACAGAAAATTAAAAAGCCTGCAAATATTTCCAGGTCTGTGTGTTGATTCTTGAATGTTTTCCTAATGGGTCTGATGAGGTGCCAAGTCCTGCTCCTCGAGTCAGAAGTCTATTTTCAGGATTCCTCTGGGACTTTGGTGCTTTGGTCCCCTTGCTGCTCTTTTGTGCGCCCTTTGTGTTTCTCCCCAGTGTGTGGGGGTCAGACCGGGCACAATTCCTGCACTGGGTCTCCAGTGCTGTCCTTTCTAGTGCAGTGGGTCAGTGAGGGGACGTCATGCCTCATGGCAGGGCCAGCCCTACAATCCTCTTTATGCATTGACTTCTCTGAGCAGGAATGTTGTACTCAAGGCTTGGTGGCCAGGTGCGGTTCTTTCTCTCTCTCTCTCTCTCTCTCTCTCTCTCTCTCTCCTCCTCCTCCTCCTTTTCTTTCCTCCTCCCCCTCTCCCTCTCCCTCCCTCTTAGTTTTCACCTGTGTGGTCTGGGCATACCCACCCTTCTCCCAGGCTGTATCTTTTGTGCTTTTCTCTGTAGTGTGTTCTTCTGGGTAGAGAGTCACCACAGCTGGAATTGGAGCCACCCCAGTCCTCTCTGTTAGTTCACTACTCCACTCCGGTATGTTGCCCTCAAGGCTTGGTGCACTGGGATGAAGACTGGTCCCTCTCTCCCTTTCCTGTGCAGACCTGAACAATACCCTCCTTGTGGCTAAGTTAGTGCCTTGTTCAACCTGCTTTGGAAACATCCATGTAATCTACAATATGAATTTTCAAAAATAAAGTTTATAAATAATTATAAAATTTAATTCAGACTATACTCTTCTAAGAGCTCTAATTTATACTCTGCTTTTCATATTATTATAAACTGATTTTTAGAACAAGATTTGACAATTCAATTGCTTTTCTTTTCAAATGACAATCTTAATATTTGTTTTTTTCTTTATCTCAAGTAAAAACATGAACTACAAAACTGGTCCATTAGTCCATCGAACTATTTTTTTCCTTATATATTTCTATTGTCATCACTCTTCTTACCTCTGGATGGGAAGGAATAACTAGTTGCACCTTAAATGATTGCTGAGACTCTTTTAAAACCCCTAAACCACTACTCACCAAGGTAGGATGTATAATATTGTTGTTGTAAACTATGTTATGCTGATTGACGTTGGTGTCTACCAAGGCTATGGTCCTAATCTTCTGTCCTAGTAACTTATTTCCTTGAGATGTTGTATCAAATCTTAGGAGTATTCATAACCTTGTCCACTGTATGTTATATAACATTAATGGAATGGATATACTGCAGCAAAGTTAGATATACATATAGAAAGGAGGATGTTACCAAAACCAGAAGCATTTCATTCAAATGGATTCCAATTCATGGCAGCCCCCTGGCTTACAGAGCATGACTGCCTCATAGGGTTTTAGCTGTGGGCTCTAAGGGTAAAGATTTCTAGGCCTTTCTTTTAACATGGGTGGGTGAGTTCCAACTACCGAGCTTTAATTTAGTATCTCTTCTGTTACTGTAGCTAGTTGCTGTGGAGATGCTATGTGACTTTATCTTACAGTGAAACTGATTTAGGTATAATTTCCTTAAACTAGAACTACATCATTATCTATAATACAACTTGTCAAGCTCAGAAGGAATACTTCCATAAGCTATATCAAATGACGGCAACTTTAATAGATGCCCATGATACATTGAGTCTTCTCGTTCTCAATTTCACTCAATAACCTTTTTCTATTGCCTTGTTAACTAAGCATCTTATGAGATAGTTTTACTTTCACTAACAAAGAAAAAACTGAAGGAAACTTTTTTCATGCGAAATGTCATTTTTTTTTTTTTTAATGAGCTCTGGAAAATGCCTGTAATTCTCTCTCATACTTCTCGACTTTTTTCCTTTGGAACAAAAGGGGAAATGAGAAAGCTTATATAAACATTCTGGATGTTACATTTCATGAAAATATTTCATTCTTCTTAGATGTGTTTATGTATCAAGGAAACACAACAAGGATGTGCTTCTCTGGAATGTACAGGTTTAGTAGTGTACAGGATGCGGTGAACCTACTCAAAGCATTCATAATGAAGGATTTATGTGATCTTAATGTCACTTCTATCTATAATACATAATTTAAGCAAAATTGGAGCAAATTTAAGTAAAAAAAACTTGAGAATCTTGAGTAGGATATATTTCAAGTGAGACACCCAACTTTTTCTTTGTTTCTTCGGAAACCAGTAGAAATTACACTAAACCAGTAACATTCACTTTTACAAAAATATTCCCTTTACTATGAATTCCATGCATAAGATAAGTTAATTTTGTCAGTAGTAATCACTTATTTTGTTAAAGTAGCCTAATTCAATATCCTTCTGCACCTGTGAGAGACTCTTCTTCCTACGAAACCTTCCACCCTTTCAAAGGCATTCTGGGATCAAAGAAGAGGGAGGTGCACCACTGCACAGATGAAACAATCACTTCCTGGAGCAGTGATGGGAATTTTGGAGCCACTGTCTTTTTGCAGGAGGCAATGCAAGTTCAGTGGTAGATTTTTCTGATCCATACATGAGAGCTGGGCCAACTCCTGGCCAATGCACCACTATGTTGCTGAGTGCATCTCCCTGGAGCATGCAGACTCGGGTGGATTAGAAAGAAAGGCTCAGGAATCTATTTCCAAAAGTCAGCCACTGAAAACCCTATGACTCACAGTAGTTCAACCTAACATACCTCAGCAACAGGGTGCAGGAACAATTAGCATATCACTCCATTGTGTATGGAGTGCCCATGACTCAATATCACCAATGCCAACATGCAATATGGACTCCTAGCAGTGGCAAAGGTCAAAACAACCTGGTCCCATTACTGCAGTGAGCCAGTTGTAACCTCTGTTGTTGTTAGGTGCCTTTGAGTTGAATCTGACCCTATGCACAACAGAACAAAACACTGCCCGGTCCTGCACCATCCTCACAATTGTTCCTCTGCCTGAGTTCATTGTTGCAGTCACTGTGCCAATCCATCTCCTTGGGGGCCTTCCTCTCCTTCACTGCCCTTCTACCTTACCTAACAGGATGTCCTTCTCCAGGGACCAGCATCTCCTGACAAAGTGGCTCTAAGGAGCACTCTGGCCATACTTCTTCTGAATCAGATTTGTTTGTTCTTTTAGTAGTCCATGGTACTTTTAATATTCGTCCCCGGCACAATTCAAATGCATCAATTCTTCATCCATATTCTCTACTCAGTGTCTTCTTTTTCCACATGCATATGAGGCATTGAAAATACCATGACTTGGGTTGAATGCACAATGATACTCAGAGCACCATCCTTGCTTTTCAATACTCTGAAGAAGTCTGTGTAGAAAATATACCCAACACAATAAGTCTTTTAATCTCTTGACTGCTGCTTCCATGAGCATGGGTTTTGGATCCAAATGAGAGGAAGTCCTTGACAACTTCAATGTTTCCTCATGATGTTATCAATTGGTCCAGTTGTGAGGATTTTGGTGTTCTTCACACTGAGTTGAAATCCATTCTAAAAACTCCAATGCTTGATTTTCATCAAATGCTTCAAGTCTTCCTCACTTTCAGCAAGCAAAGCTGTGTCATCTTCATATCACAGGTTGTTAATAGACCATCCTCCAATCCTAATGCCACATTCTTCTTCCTATAACCCAGCTTCTCGGCATATAGATTATATAAGTATGGTGAGAGGATACAATCATGTCATACATTTACTGTTTTTAAACCATGTATTCCTTTGTTCTGTTTGCACAACTACCTCTTGATTCAGGTAAAGTTTCTGCATGAGCAGAATGAAGTGTTCTGGAGTTCTCATTATTCTCATTTCCACGACTATTGCTGTTGGAAAGTGTTTAATAACTTTCAACTAATCTTGGGCAGCTTGGTTATCCCTCTCCTCTGGAAACTCAATAGGACTGCGTTTGGAATCAATTCAATGTCAGTGAATTTGGCTTTTGTTTTTGTTTAATTTGTTCATGTGGTACAATGGCATCAGACACAATGGTTTGAGTGTTGCCAGGTTCCATTGAAATAACTGATTATTTAATGTGACTAGGAGCAGTTAATAATGACATGTGAGTGCATGGGAGACCTGAGGTCAGCACAGAGCAGGAAGAGTTAATTGTGACTGGTGAGTTTGGAAGCTTAAAGAGCAATTAACCAAGAGCAGAAAGGATTAGAACTAGGGAACAGATAGGGAAACAGGGTACAGTAGATGATTTTGAGTTAGGCCATTAAGAATTCAATAATATTAATCCATTTCCTTCTGGTGTTGAGTCAAATGGATCTCAGTGCTTAAAAGCAAAATAACAGTCATTTTATATACAATTAGGTACCCCCTCCAAAAAATGAATTTCTTTTCAAGTTATGTATTTAATTTAATTTTTTTTACACAAAACCTATCCCCTTTAAAGTACCCTCCATTACACTTAAAACATTTGTCAAATCTGCAACTCCATTCTTGGAAACATTTTTTCAAACTCATGGCTGACAGCACCTCCCTCATTTTTTTTCTTCACTGCTTCTATGTCATCAAATTGCTGTCCTTTCATATCCATCTTCATTCATGGAAACAGAAAGAAGTTGCATGGAGTGAGGTCAGCTGAGTAAGGTGCGTGGGGCAAGAGAGGCATGCTGGGTTTTGCCCAAAACTGGCCCACTGACATGACTGCGTGAGCAGGTGCATTGTTGTAATAGCAAAACCAGTCCCACCTGCCACAAATCAGGCCTATTTTGTCGCACACTGTTACACAATCTTTTCCAGAACCTCTAAATAGAGAGCTTGATTAACTGTCTGACCAGGTAGAATGAACTCCAAATGCACTATCCCCCTCACATTAAAAAAACAAACAAAAACCAGATGCGCATCATCTTGATCTTTGATTTCACTTGATGAGCTTTTGGGGGGCGAGGTGACAATGGTGCTTTCCACTGGCTTGATTGATGTTTACTTTCAGGGTCGTAAGAACAGCATGAGTAAGAACCTTAGGGACAAAACTCTGGGTCACTTTGGAGCTGTTCTTTCAAAGCACGGCAGTTTCCACTAAGTGGTCTTTATCCTGGTCAGTCGGAACCCAAGGCTCAAATTTTACAGTGACACTTCTTATCCCAAAATCTTCTGTTAAATTTCACTGAACCGAACTCCAAGATGGCCCAGATAATTTCCCCATCTCTTCAATGGTCTGTCGTCGGTCCTCAAGCACAAGAGCACACATTTTGTTGACATTTTTGTCCATTTTGGAACTTGATGGATGTCCACAATGAGGTTTGGTCACCTAATTTGAAATGAGAAAAATAGTTATTCACTTGAACTTTACCCATAGTTGTCTTTGTAACCTGTGTTCAACATCACAACAGTTTCCGGAGCATTTTTCCAAGCACACAACAAAATTTCACAGCTGCACACTGTTCTCTTAAATTGGCCACTACAAAAAACAAGGTTAAAGCAAAGCTGCTTTTATGAAAAAAATCCACCGTGACCAGAGAGAACCCTCCCAGGTGACGCCACTGGGTGCTCTAATTGAGAGTGAGTTACTTGATGGTCGCCTAATGGGAACAATGTGTACTACAAAAGGCTCACTCAATGGAGCTTTTTTCCATTTGGCCGCAGGTGAGGGGGGAGGGGGGTTGATACCCTCATAATTGGATAATGTGCAACTTCAGAAACCTTAAGGAATTGTCTATTCTGTCCTATAGGATTTCTATGAGTCTGAATTGACTACATGGGAGTTGGTTTTGATTTTAGGCTTTGCCTTCACCAAAGACTTATCTTTACATTTCCACCCAAATAGAATACCTGGAACATTATTGAAATAATGGCTGGTGGCTGGATCAATGGACTTGCAAACTCAGTGCTTAGGACTGCTACTCCATAATTTTTCCTCTGCTATGTCTAATTCAACTTTTATTTATATCTTTATTTAATTAGTTGTTTCCCAATGTGACTTTACTAGAATTATAATGACGTTTTACCAAGTACAATATTCATCACCTTGCTTATTAAAATCTTTAAGAAATAAGATATCTAATTTTTCACCTTTGAAAATGAGAAATATGTTCTTAAATTTCATTGAAATAGTTGTCACATGTCTCAGAACATTTTTATTCAGTTATGTAGCTTTGTGGAAAAATACGTGTACATATATTCATTGCTATATATGTTAGATTGGATTCTCTAGGGACGCAAAACAAGTGATGCTTGTGTGTATACATATATGGAAAGAGATTTTATTGATAAAAGGCCCACACCCTTTAGAATTGAGTAAGTCTAGTCCAGTTCACGTCTATGGGTTAGATGTAGGCTGAACATTTCTGGCTCATACAGCTCAGGAGGCTGATGAACAGAAAGCAGGAAGATGAAGTAGGAAGACCACTAGCTGGTGGATGCAGAGCTGAATGAATCCAAGGTAGGTCAAGTTAACCTAAGTCCACTGATGGCTCTTGGGGTCTGCAGACAATCTACCAGAAAGTTAAAAAAGGAGATGCAGGAATCAGGTCCAGGTGAAGTGAGCTAGTTTCCACACATTCCATACATACTAAAGGCAGTGCACACCCTGAATTAAACCTCCCTCAAATGTATGCTGACTGTCACCATATTAAGGTGGTACCACATCCCAAACTCCCAGGCTGCTTCACAGATGATCTTACCATGGCGCTGACCACGCTATGTTAGATCAAACAAAACTCAACCACCATGCTACGATCATACATTTCTAAAACTTTCTGTTGTGAATTGGGTGAAAGTTTACAGACCAGATGGTCAGTTATACTTTCAAAAATCCATACACACTTCTTTCCTCTCATTCATTGCAATCCCCTCCATGTAACATCGCTTATTCCAGGTCCTTGCATTGCCATTCATCCTCCTTTCCCGACCCTTCTCACCTTCGCCCCTGGTTGAACGTTGCCCTTTGGCTCTCATACGGTTGCTTCTTCTAAAGTGTGGTACTTCACTAATGTCATTGTTCCCCTTAGAGACCTGTCTATTTTGGAACAATTATTAAGGTTAATTATTTAGGAAAGTGTCGCCTCAACCTTTAGCAAATGTTTTCACTGTGGCTTTACACTGTGTGACACAAAATGATCAATAAAATGTAACAATTAAAAAATATTTTAGAATGTTCACAAACGATATGCTTCAACTGAGCATATTTAGCAGCTTGAGAGAACACAGAGTCACGATCCAAATAGAACCAGAAGTATGCAGCTATGTAAAAATAATGGACAAAAATATTTAACACTATCTAACATTTATATAATTATCAATTGCCTTGTATGCATGTGAACGTTGGGCAATGAATAAGGAAGACCAAAGAAGAATTGATACATTGGAATTATGTATTGTAAGCACCGTGAACGGCAAGAAGAATAAACATTTCCAATTCTGAAGAAGTGGAGCTAGAATGCTCCTTAGAATTGAGGATGACAAGAATTTATCTCATGTACTTTGGGCACGTTATTAAGAAACACCAGTCACTAGAAAAGGATATTGTGCTCAGTAAAGGCGAAGATCAGCAAAAAGGAGGAAGACCCTCAGGGAAATGGATGGACACAGTGGCTGCAACAGGGGACTCAAATGAAACAAGAGTTGGAAGAAGTTGCAGGACTGGCAGTGTTACCCATTTAGTGTTACATTTAGCGTTCCTGCCCGTGGGAACAGACCTGAGGAAACCTAACAACTTGTTGGCTCTTAAGAGCTGTTTTCAACAGGCTCATTTCACTGAAAACCACTTGTTATAGTGTTTTTAGTGAAATGCAAGCTGGAGAAACAGATCTGAGAAGGACAGAGTTTCATATATTTAGGTAAAATTTATAAAAGACTTTCAATTCTAAATTCAGTACAAAAATTATTACAAGCGTCAATAAAAATGAGTTTATGGTTTTACTTTTTACAATTTTACTTGAATCTGAAGAGTTTCACATATTATGTCATATATGTTTTTAAATGTTCAGTGTTAAGAATAGATAGTCACTATAATTAACACCTATACATTTTGTTCCTTTTTAAAATTATTTTACTTGTATCACCTAATGCAATCTTAGTAAGTGTGTAAACTAGTATTCTTTTGTTATTGGTAGCAGAAATAAAATCGGGCTAAATTTAGCAAGATGAATTTACTAGAAATATACCAGGAGCTCACAAAGTCATTGTGAAGCAGGAGAAACAGATTTGAGAAGGACAATCAAGGCAGACCTGGGGCTCAAAGAATTGTCTATGGTAGGATACAGTAGGGTATATAGCTTTAGAAGTGACGAGAGACCATAATTTGTGTGTCCACATAATCTAAAGATATGCACATAATATTGTGGTAAAATATTCAAATGGAAAAAAGTTTTCTTTTATTTTGGAGTACCCATTCATCTATCCTTGTTAAATCGTCATTGGGGGAGAAGATTGCGGCATTTTCATGACATATATGTGTTTCCTTTGGTATGCTTTTATATTATCAAACATTGGGGGGTCTGTAATTTCTTGCTCTCCAGCTTCTCTTAGAATACCTGTTTAGTGTTGTGCCCTATCATGATGGTCTGTAAGATGCTAAGATGATTCGGGTCTTTGTGGATTGCAATGGAGTCACTGAGTGGTGCCATCAGATTCATGTGCTGGACCGCTAACCCAACAAATTCAGGGTTGAATCAACCCAACAGCATCTTGGGAAAAAGTACTATATTTCTTTTCCTGATGGATCTGGGTACAAGGAGATAGGGGAAGATGGGTTGTGTTATTATAGGCTTATTTTATTCACTTATGAGTGATTGTTAACTGGGTTAATTGTCATTGGAAAACATTTAGTTCTGCTACATTGGTCGATTTCTCCTTCCAGTGAGGTATACAATGAGCCATCTCAGAAGTAGGAATTGGGAATTTCACTACCAACTGGAAGTAAGAGCCAGGAGAAGAGGGTATCCCTTTGATCCTGAGATCCTTGCGTATGGAATTCCTTAAACCAGGAGACAGAGAGGAATAGTAAGTTAGTAGCAGAGACAGCAGAATCAAGAGCACAAGACATAGCAGAGGGCTTCCTGGCCTAGTCAGTGAATGCACCTGAGGTTTGCTTATAGAAATGTGTTTCCAGACACTTAAATGGTGGAGGTAGAGGCTTATGACAGAGTAGTGTAATCTCTGGGCAGAACCAGACACGAAAGAACTCAGAAAGTTTACTCCAAGGTATTATTGGGCATGTGTTCAGTAAAACAAAATGATCCAAGATAAGTTTCATCTTGGAAGTGATGATTTAGACACTTAGAGTGCTTCAGGAACACTATGGGAATAAACGATCAGCATTTCACCGCCACCCTACACGCTGAGATTTCAAACCCACCCAGCAGCGCAGCTAAAGAAAGGTCTGACTAGTACCTTCCAGTAAGATTGCAGCCAAGAAAACACTATGGAGCAGTGCTTCCCTGTAACACAGCAGTTCTCAACCTGTGGGTCGCGAACCCTTTGGGGGGTCGGATGACCCTTTCACAGGGGTCACCCGATTCAAAAAAGTAGCAAAATTACTGTGTTGAAGTAGCAACAAAAATAATTTTATGGTTGGGGGATCACCACAACAGAAGGTCCTGGGTCTCCGAGTTTTCAGAACAAGATGCACTTGAAGGTGGCATCCTCAGGCTCTAAAAACCAATCCGTTTCCTATTTTTTTTAATACCATTTGAGCCAGCTCGTTGTGGTTGTTGTTTCTTGTAAACAAAGTTCTTGGGGGGGGGGTGCCCTAGCTCTAGGTAATCTTATATTAAGCAGCAAGAAAAGGAGAATTAGACAAATGATTGCCAGTGAGAAATAGCAAGCAAGAGGATAAAGCCCAGCAAGGGCTCAAGTGAGAACGAAGAGAGCCTGCAATCCACACATCTCTAAGGCAGAAAAAGCAGCTGAGATTGGAACAGGATTCACACAGGTCATAGCAAGTTGTACTAAGGTGATGCTGAAAACTGGGAAATGAGCCCGTAAGAATATAATTGGCCTTCCCGATGTGGGGGTGGGTTGGGTGGGAATTGTAGAGGGAGCAGGTAGCCACAGTAATCAATTAAATGGATATTGCAAAGGGACTTTGTTGAAATAATTTAGTAATTTGCTGCAGCAAATTGGATGTTGCGACGAAAATGTAGTTATTGTGTTATGCTGGTACTCCAAATAGAATTGACTTGTGCTTAATTGAGTGGCTTGTGGACGCAAGATTGCCGGCTCCCTCTCCTGCAATGCGTGGCAGTAAGCGAGGAATAAAAATCTCCCTTCCCAGCACATGCGTGGTTGACGAGTAATAAGCAGCAAGCTTCACTCTCTTGCGCCCTAGCGATGCGAGAGCCTGAGCAAGAAGGCTCATGTTCGTTCCTACCCTTACAGGGGAGAGACAGGCCGAAATGACGGGCTAAGATGGACAGGATGACAGTTAGTAGGTATAAATCTAAAATCCTGGGCTTCGGGTAACAGTTCAAACGGAATAAGGCGGTTCCATCAAAGAGACCTCGCGTTTTTAGCCAACCCCGACTCAAAAGTGAGCTGTCTGGGACGGGCTTGGAGGAAGTCTTGGCACTGGGCAGGGAGTAGATGGTTCTGACTGCCAACGAGGCGGAGAAAGGAGGAAACGCGTGACTTGTGTGACTGGACAATGTGACAACAGATCCTAGCGGGTCCAGGGATGTCAAACTAAGCGTGTTTCCATCAGCCCTGTGGACAACAGGGGCGTGTGACAACACATCGAGCATCCACGTACAGGAAGGGACCCATGCAGGGGGGCAAATTCCCAGGGCCAGGTGCAGGAGCTCTACCTCCAAAACAAGCCCCGCCCTCACACCTGCCGAATCTGGGAGCCGCCCAACCAGAGTCCCTGTTGGCCTCGCCCTCGCCCTCGCCCCGCCCCCGTCCCCCTGGAGACGCGCTCCGCGTCCCGGCTCCCCGCCAGGGAGGAAGTAGGTCACGCTAGAACGGCCAGGGGAGCAGCAGGCAGAGAGGCGCCCAGCACCTGCCGCCAGCAGGGACACTTCTTCAGACGGGAGCCCCGGAGTTGTTCCCCAGGTTGTCCGCCGAGGTTCGTGAAACGGGAGGCGGGGGACGAAAGTGGGGGTTGGATTTCCTAGGAGAGGCGAACTGTTCTTCCAAGCAGAATCTCCCCCTCTCGTGGTCCGCCACAACTCTTTCTGGGCTGGTGCACAGACCCCTAATTTCAACCTTAACAAGGGGCGTGCCTGACCTTTACCAAAAGAGAACAAAAAGGAGGGAAAGCACTCTTCTTGTCCCCATGTCGCTTGATCCTAAGAAATCAGTACAAAAATGTATTCACCCACTGCCATTGAGTCCATGGCTATTCCCTATGGGACAGAGTAGAATCCCCCTGTGCGTTTCCCAAACTGTAACTCAGTACAGAAAGCCCCTTTTCCTCCCCACTCTGTGTTTCCGAACTGAGATCTTGAGGTTAGCAGCCCAAAGCGTCTCCACTGCTCCATCAGGTCTCCTCCTGGACAATTGAACAGGTGTTGAAATAAGTATACTGTTTATCCTGGTGTAGAATTTAGTAGGAACAAAAAAGGAACTGAGATGCTGCCAATTTTGTTGAGGATAACGTCAGCTGATTTCCTCTCACATAAATTTAAGAGATTAAAAAAGCACACAAAAAACAAGAAACCAAATTCAGTGCTATCAAGTCGATTCCAACTCATAGTGACGCCAGTGGGCGAGTTGAACCATCAGTGGGCGTTTTCGAGGCTGTAAATCTTTATGGCAGCAGCAAGCCTCATCTTTCTCCTGTGGACTGGCTAGGAGATTTGAACTACTGACCTTAGGGGTTAGCAGCCCCATGTGTTATCCAGTACAAAATAGCTGCCCCAAATGTCACATTGGAATTGAAATATGTAAATATGTAGACATATGTCAGGTGTATTGAAATCTCATTAATAATTAGTTTCCCTGTAGGTTCTATAAGATTTTAAAAATTCATCTAAACATATAGTTCTTAATTGGTAATTATTTATGTGAATCATCAGAAAGCGATTAACAACTGAAAATTCTCAGAGCTCTACATAACACCATAAAGGCAACAATGATCATCTTATTCTATGGGATGGGGTTCTCCTATTGAGTAATTGTTAACTTTTTCTTCTCTCCTTTGGGATTACTCTCTACTTTCCTGACTTTCAGATGGAAGTTTATAAGATGGGAGAGACTTTCAACAGTAATATCCAACCTGCCTTCAAACCCTTGTCCTATTTTCTTCTTCTTTCTTTGTTTTTTTTACATTTTATTAGGGTCTCATAAAACTCTTATCACAATCCATACACATACATACATCAATTGTATAAAGCACATCCGTACATTCTTTGCCCTAATCATTTTCAAAGCATTTGTTCTCCACTTAAGCCCTTTGCATCAGGTCCTCTTTTTTTTCCCCCCTCCCGCCCCGTCTTCTTCTTTTTTTAATGTACGTGCATGCCTCAGAGATATTGCGGGTTCGGTTCCAGAGTACTGCAATAAAGCAAATATTGCAATAAAGCAAGTCAAGTGAATTTTTAAAAATTTCCCAGAGCAACCGAGTATGAAAGTGTATTTCCCCTATCCTGTAGTCTATTCCAGTAGGCAATAAGGTTGTGGAAAAGTTTGAACTGTTGTGGGAATGAATAACCTGGGACACGGAGAGACAAGAAGAGCAACTGCTGGTGGGAAATTGGTGCCTTGGACTTAACTTGACCTGGGATGCGGCAAAGCTTCAATCTGTAAATAAATAAACTTAGTCTTTATGGAGCCCACTAAAGCAATGTGCAAGGAAATGAGGCATGCCTGCAACCACCAGCAAAAGACAGCTCACTGGAAGTGTGTGCTTGTGCTAGTCTCATCTATTTGTGTGCTATGCTAATTACCCACCACAGAGTACCAGAGGTGGCCCAGAGTATGAGGTGAGGGATACACATTATTTACCAACCCTGTAAAACTCCTGTACATTTATCTTTGAAAAAAAATTGAAGCTTTTTTAAGAGGCTGAATATGTTTTCTCTATTCTGTAGTTTTATTTAAACTTTCATAGCAAAAGAGCTTGTGATAGATAACATGAAAAGCTCTGATTCTTAAAACTTTGTGTTGGTGAGTGTAGGTTCCTATTTATTTTGGATCTTTTGATGACATAATAATTTGCTTGTTGTCATTTCCTGGCTTTATTGTTCATATACCTGCTGTAAGAAATACTGCCACTGGTGCCAAAGTGCTCAAACCAAGGGGTGGGGGGGTCTGTCTCAAGTAGTCCCTGTTTGCACAGTGTAGCCGCCACCACCCCTGCCCCTTCCTTTGTGTTTACTAATGAGAGAATCTCTCTGGGGATGGTGGTCAGGTGGGCTCCTCTTTGAAGTATTTTACTTGGGGGCCGGAAATGTAAACTCACACCACAGGACACATTCAGCTTGACCCAGCACTCGCAAACCTTTCATCCTGTAATTCTACATTCTCATTTGTCTTTGCATGTGGGGGCCAAATTTAGACTGTAACCATGTTACTAGAGCCAACCAGCAGATCAAAGGATCCACCAAATCTCTTACGAATGCCAACTGTGGGATGGCTGCAGGCAGTCTTTTGATCTTTGCCTGAGCACCCATGGCGCCACGTGTAGCACCTCCCACTTGCTGGCACGGAGGGGGGGGGGTGCTCCCCCTGGGTTCTTCTAACTGACTGCCTCAGCCTGAGCTCCTGGGGCTAAGCTGGTTTGGGTACAGGCCAGAAATGTAGCTCATTCTCCTCCCTTGCTCACCTGAATCTGAGCAGTCCCCCTTCATGCAGCCACCCCATCTTGTGTGCTTTCCTCTGTGGTATTGAACTAGAACTCAGGAATTCAGTTGTTAAGGTTGACATGTGCTGGTTTGCTATAAACTTTTCAAAACTCTATTGCTACTGCTAATGGCTGAGACTAGGTTGTAGCTTATCTAGGAGCAGGGGGCATTGTATGGCCTAAGTCAGGAAAAGGTGACACAAGTGTTATTAAAAAAAAGAACAAAAGGTTTCTCTCGCCATGTATGTATAAATTTAACCCTAACATAGCAGGACCTAAACCATTCTTGATATTCACTCTCTCCCTACCATACCCCCATCTCCACCAACTTAGTTTCTCTTGGATTGATTCTGTATGGCAGAATGCATCGTTAATTTTTTTAAATTAGCATAAAGAGATAAGGAAATAATGTTATATGATCCATATAAGTATTTGAGCCAGTTCAAATATTAATATAAGAGATTTCTGCTCATGCATTAGCTATAGTATAAAGCAAAATACCCTTTTATAACCCTGTATCTGTCAATTGTGTCAAAATACCCTTTTCCAATAAGCATAAAAATGATATGCTTTGGGGTTTAGGGCAAGGAGAGAGCTCATTCAAACTCCACCCTAATCTGAACTGAAACTTTCCAACACAGATTGGTGCAGAGAGAATTTCCGCCCTCATTCTGTTAATAACTTTTTTCTCACTTTATCCTTCCACTCTGACTGCCCCCCATTCAGAGTTTGTGCCTTGAGGCCTGCCAGCAGGGCTTGCAATGCTTACATTAAACTAAATTTCAGAGTAAAGGTCCTCCTGCTGCTAATGTTCTCAGATCAGAGGAGAGCAAAATGAAGGAGCTGGCAGCTGAAACTTTAATGGTAGAAAATGCTGACTGAGAATTTGAAAAAAAAATTGCAGTAGATCTGTGTGACAAAGCAGGCCTTGGATCTCTCTGTGGAGGATGTGTAATTGAGAAAGTGATTTTTTTTTCTAGCAAAAATTATCCACCTCAAGTAAACACGAGGCAGGATAGATTTTCTATAAATGGCATAATAGCATGCTAGTAGGGCAACTTTTGTGGGGCAGACATGCATCTTAGGCAGGCCTTGGCAATAGCCAGTTAAGTGTTCAACTACTTGAAGAAATGCTGGCAGTTTAGACACAACAAGAGCTCCTTAAAAGGCAGGCCTGGCTGTTTGCTCCCCAAAGACCACAACCTTGAAAAGTCTAAGGAGCAGCTCTCCTCGGTACCCTGGAGGTTGCCATGAGTCAGAACGGCTTGGAAGCTCTGGACAGCAACAAGTACACACCTTGGTGGGGCAGACAAAATTGGGTCAGATCCGGGACCCACTCCCTTGTCAATCTACAAGTAACGGAGTCTTTGAGTATATTTAGGGAAAATTACAAGTACTATATGTCCATTTTGAAGCTTCTAGGTCTCCATTGTCAATTTCACATTGCCTTAGTAAGCCAAATAAGCCCTTCAGAACAGACTTCTAATTAACAGAAGACAGAATGTAAGACTGAGCAAGAGCGGTGATTTTTTTATTTCCTACTCTCTTTTTAGACTCATAATTGGGGAAGGCGTTTTTAGCAACCTGTGTTATGCAGCTGACACAACCTTGCTTGTTGAAAATGAAGTGAGCTTGAAGCACTTGTGATGAAGATCCAGGGCTGCAGCCTTCTGTTGGATTACAACTCAATGTAAATGAAATTAAAAACCTCACAACTAGACCAATAGAGAACATCATGGCAAATGGAGAAAATATTGATGTGGTCAAGGATCTCATTTTACTGGGATCCACAACAATGCTCATTGGAAGCAGCAGTCAAGAAATCAAAGGATGCACTGCACTGGTCAAATCTGCTGCACAAAGCCTCTCTAAAGTGTTTAAGAATGGCTATATTGCTTTGAGGACTAAGATTCGCTGGTATTTTTAATTGCCTCATATGCACGTGAAAGCTGAACCTTGAATAAGGAAGACCTGAGAAGAATTGACACACATCAATGACAGTGTGGTAGTTGCTAAGGTTATTGACTACTTGGTGGGAAGAATGATCGCATCTGTCTTGGAAGAACTGGGTCCAGAATGCTCCATAGCGGTGAGAAGGCTGGACTTCATCTCACATATTGTGGAGCTGTCCTTAGGAAGGACCCACTTGCGGAGAAAGACACCATGCTTGGTAAAGCAGATCAGTGAAAGAAGAAGACCCTCAGTGCATTGGATTGGTACAGTGGCTGAAACAATGGGCCCAAACACAACAAGTGTGAGGATAACTCAGGCCCAGGCAGTGTTTTGTTCTGTGGTACAGAGGGTCATTATGAGTCAGAACTGACTCAATGGCACCAAATTACAACAACAACGGGCATAACCAGGTTCAGATTAAGAACTGAGTTGGTCTAGATCTTTGCTGTAGCCTCTGAAGGCCCCGGGACACCAAGTTCCACAGCTTCCCTGAAGTGGGTTCATGGGAGATGGCTTTGGAAAACCTTGGCTGTCCTATCTAACCTGCATGTGGGTCTGACCCCATGTTGGCCATGAGTTCTTACCACACATACTGAAATTTTGCCATGCTCTAGCAAGCTTGTTATCCAAGTAACTCGATTAGTTAATATAAGATCTGATCAGAAAAATAAGATTTGTGAAAATGGAAGAACTTTTTAATGAAATACAAATAATTTTCTAATGTTTACTCTAGAGAAGACGACTTACTCTTGCTCAGACTGCGTACTTTTAAGCTATTGCCTAAAAATAAGTGGACAGTGTGCTTCACAGATACGCTCATGTCTTCAGATTTTGGATACTAGGATTTTGTTATATCTAAAAGGACCCTGGTGATGCACTGCTTAAGCTGCTGAGCTACTAACTGAAAGGTCAGTGGTTCAAATCTACCATGAGCTCTGGGAGAAAGATGTAGTTCTACTCTGTTCAGTGGGATCTCTATGAACCCAAATCAACTCATCAGATACATCAACAGCATTATATCTCAAAGGAGTCTCTGGGTGGTACAGAGAGTTAATGTGCTTGACTGCTAACTGAAAGATTGAAGGCTGAAGTCCACCCAGAGGCACCTCAAAAGAGTCTTGGTCTTCTACTTCTGAAAACTCAGTCATCGAAAACTCCAGGGAGCACAGATATACTTTGATGTACGTGGAGTTGACTCCAGGGCAATGGTTTTCTCTCTAAAACAACCCAATCTGTATTCAAATTTTGCCTTTAAATTATATAAAACATCATATGCAAGAATAATTTTCAAAAGCACAAGACTGCCTATTTTTACCCTGAATTTCGAAAGATTTTCCTGCCAGTGTTTCTCCCCTCTCTTTTCCTCTCCCGTCTTTCTGAACTTTGTTGCACTTGGGGGGATAGTGTGTCTCAGAACTCTACAAATTCTTTGTCTTTCTTGGAAAAAAACATCTCCCTCCACCTCATTCTCTACCTAATCTACCACTCTCTCTCACCCAGTAGATTTCACAGTAGTCTCCCAGGTGGCCTCTCTGTTGTTGGTCCTTCTGCACCCTACAATGAACATATTTATAGTAATCTGAAGACTCTACACCATCAAGTCCTTAACCCCATCTTCTGCTTTTATTTACCCCTTCCTTACTGGTGAGCATGCAAGTAGTTTATATCTTACTCGTTATCGTTTCTATTATTATTCCTGAAGATTTTATCATGGTCTGACAGTCTATATATTTTGCTTTTGTATTATCTAGCTTTTGTTTGTTTGTGCCACACCCACCCTCAAACCAGAGAGTTATGCTTTTTGATTCCCTGCTATCTATCCAGAACCTAGTAGTAGCTCAATAAACACCTGTTGAATAGATTAAAGACCCAGTTTGTGATTCATCTTAGGTCAAGAGTGCTGAAGGATAGAGATTTCAAACCTGAAACAATCATTCTGGTCGCTTGTTGCCTTCTGGGGCTGAAGGTAAAAGTCCAGTGTGATAAAAATAATCACTTGTGAAATTGAGAAGACTTGATTAAAAAAAAAATTTACTGTGAATTGTGGGAAGGTGTATGGAACAGATCAGGTTTCCATTGAACAATTCATGCACACTTTGTTTCATGGCATTGATTGTACTCCCCACCCCATAACATTGCTTATGCATCACTTATCCTTCTGTTTCTCTTGTTCTCATTCCTCCTTCATTCCTAATTTACTACACTTTGTCCCCAGGCAAATGTTGTCTGGTGTCTTAGGTGTGTATGCCTCCCTAATATTATTGTTCCCTTTCTGGACATGTCTACTGTTTGACTGAAAATTGAGTCTTGGGGGTGAATTCATTTCCAACCCTGAAGCGTGAAAGGCATATAGTCCCAGGGATTCCACCAGGCTTTGTAGCCAACCAACTCTTCGGGCCTTTTTGCATGGTTTTGAGTTTTATTCCATATTCCCCCACTCTCCCCATGCATTTCTAATGTGATATTTGAGAGCAATTGACAGTGGTGGCTACTTTTTTGGTTTCAGAGTCATAGAGGCTGGTAGTCTTTTGGATGCCAACTTAGTATAGAAATATGATTTCCTTTGCATCTGAGAACCTTGGTAACATATGACTTAAAAAAATTAAAGTTCATAGAAATCAAGTCCACTCTTCCTCTTCATTGCAATGAGCTTTCCACCACTTGATTTTTATAGACCCGCCTATTATGGCTGGCCTGTATTTTCCAAAGCTGGCTGCAACACTATCTCCCAGTCCATATTCTCTTCTTCCGGTGTGATTTTGACACCAGTAACCGGACAGGCCTGCTGTCACAACAGAAGTGACACCATGTAACGCTACAGCCAGTCCAAAGGGGATGCCGTTTCCACCTGCTCTTTTTCTTTGACGAAGTTGCTTTCCCACCTAAGAAGTCTGAACCTGCCATGCTCTGAAGTCAGATGAATGTGCGAAGAGGTCACCTGTTGGTGTTCCCTGATAGCCCAGCTGAGGCCTGTGCCGATGTTGAGCATCTACCACCAGACATGGGAGTGAATGCCTCAAGCCCCTCCAGGCCCCACTACAAAGTTACCCCCAACTTTTGACAAATTGAAATGATAAACTTTAAGTCTTCCCATCTAAGGACCAGGTCCTTGTGGAGCAGAAAAGCACCCCAATTGTGCCCCATCCTGTTCTTGACCCGCGTTGACAGCGAGTGGATGACACGGTCATGCCTTTAACCAGTCTTATGTTAGAGGCTGCATTTTGACGTGGTGTGTCATGCCATGCAGCTAGGTACTCTCTCTGGGCAACGGCAACGGTCTAGTGAACAGTGGTTCTTCGTGCCTGTCGCTTCTAAGAGAAATTCTTTACTTGGTTGTGAAAAAGTTTGTGGGAAACAGCGACGTGTGAGCACTTTTAAATCGATGTGATTATAACAAGAAAGCGAAGCCCAAACATTTGAGATCCAGTCATTCCAAAAAAATCCTGACCCCAACGGCAGCCATGTCCGCTAACAAAATTCTTACCAAAGCTGCCCATTGTCTGCATCTTTTCATTTATCAGATCCTCTCCTTACCCACTTCACGGTGGAAGTGTAGACGGGTAGTAAATTGGCCAAAAGGCAAACTGTAGAAGAAAATAATGAGAGACGCCATCTGCAGAGTCCACTCAATGAACTCATTCCTGACTAACAGAACTACAGCTCTCTGCACGGAGGATTCCCAGCTCAACTGACAGACTGTGAATCTCCAATCGTGCTTAAGGAAGTCTATCCAAGATTTATTTTTAAAAACACTATTTCTGTTTGTTTGTTTTTCAGTGCAAAATGACCACCCAGCCCCCACTGCCACTGATCCGCCCAAAGCTTGCGTCCATAGCGCGACAGAAGCTGCCGTGCTCCTCCAAAGTGCTCCCAAGGTACGTGACCCTCGCTGCCTCCCTTCCGTGCCCTACAGAATGGATTCCCTACAGTAGCATTGTCTCGGGAAATACAGTTGTGTGTCAGAGAAAAGCACACGTAGAGCATTACACTTTTGAATATTCAAATTTGCTGTGCTTCATTCAATTTCTAATAACATTTAACAAGCTGGCGTGCATTGCTCATTTCATTCTCTGTGAGTGATGGAGTAGCACATTTCCTACAGAGCTTCAGTGGGAGTAATTTGTGCTTGGGGGTCTGATGCTAGTCTCTCTGTGTGCTCTTTTCAATTCCTCTAAGGCATAATGGTCACTGTTACAAGAGCTCTAGGCTCTGAAAAGGGCCTGACCTTGTTTCTTAGGGATGACTGAAGCCCCTCAAGATAATACGTACATTAAGCAAAACCTACATGAAGTTCTTTTAAGGAAGAAAGTCAAAATTTTCTTTTTCTGTGGTTGAGAAATCATTCAAAAGAGATATAATTCTGGTGTGTGTGAGGGGTGTGGAACAGAACAGCAATGGGAACAGAACAATGAAGTTCCCAGGGAATACCGAAAATAGACTTTGGGGCCAGGGCTTGGCACCCCAACAGACTCAAATGGAAAACAATCCTAAAGGCCAACAAACAGTCCCTAAACTAACTACAAGCTCTTCTTTTTTGTTGTTGTGTTTTTTTTTGTCATTGGCTTGTTGTTGTTTTCTTTTATTTTGTTGCTTGGTTTTGTTCTGTCTTGCTTTTGTGCATATTATTATTTTTGCAGGTCTGTCTAAATAAAATAGGCTGGATGAACAATCTGGAGGAGAAAACAACAGGACAGTTCTGGGGAGACATGGGAGAGAGGGAGATGGGGGAAAAGGTAGTAGTGTCAACAAACCCAGGGACAATGGAACAACAAATGATCCACATCGGTGGTGAGGAGGTTATAGAAGGCCTGGTAGGGCTTGGCCAAGGGTAAAGTAACCAAGATGAATTACTGAAACTCAAATGAAGGCTGAGCATGATAGTGGGACAAGAGGAAAGTCAAAGGACATAGAGGAAAGAGCTACGAGGCAAAGGGCAGTTGTAGAGGTCTAAATAAAGGCATGTACACATGCAAATATATTTATATATGAGGATAGGGAAATAGATCTATGTTCATATATTTATAGGTTTAGTATTAAGGTAGCAGATGGACATTGGGCCTCCACTCAAGTACTCCCTCAATGCAAGAATACTTTTTTTCTATTAAACTGGCATTCTATGATGCTCACCTTCCCAACACAATCACTGAAGACAAAGCGGGTGAATAAGCAAATATGGTGAAGAAAGCTGATGGTGCCCGTCTATCAAAAGAAATAGTGTCTGGGGTATTAAAGGCTTGAAGGTAAACAAGGGGCCATCTAGCTCAGAAGCAACAAAGCCCACATGGAAGAAGCACACCAACTTGCGTGATTACGAGGTGCCAAAGGGATCGGTTAGCAGGCATCAAAGAATAAAAAATAATATCATTGTGTACTCAGTTCCATGATACGATTGCTGAAGACAAATGGGTGCATAAGCAAATGTGGCGAAGAAAGCTGATGATGCCCAGCTATCAAAAGATATAGCATCTGGGGTCATAAAGGCTTGAAGGTAAACAAGCGGCCATCTAGCTCAGAAGCAACAAAGCCCACATGGAAGAAGCACACCAGCCTCTGTGATCATGAGGTGTTGAAGGGATCAGGTATCAGGCATCATCAGAACAAAAAATCATATTGTGAATGAGGGGGGAGTGAGGAGTGGAGACCCAAAGCCCATTTGTAGGCTCCTTACAGAAGGGTCTCAGGGAGGAAACAAGCCAGTCAGGGTGTAGCAAGGATGAAACATACAACTTTCCTCTAGTTCCTAAATGCTTCCTTCCAGTGCCCCCTCTATCATGATCCCAATTCTACCTTACAAATCTGGCTAGACCAGAGGATGTACACTGGTACAAATAGGAAATGCAAACACAGGGAATCCAGGACGGATGATCCCTTCAGGACCAGTGGTGTGATGGTGTGAGTAGTGATACCGGTATGGTGGAGGGAGGATGGGTTGGAAAGGGGGAACTGATCACAAGGATCTACATATAACGTCCTCCCTGGGAGATGGACAACAGAAAAGTGGGTGATGGGAGATGTCGGACAGTGTAAGATATGACAAAATGATAATTTATAAGTTATCAAGGGTTCATGAGGGAGGGAGGAAGGATGGGGAGGGAGAGGTAAAAATGACAAGCTAATGCCAGGGGCTTAAGTGGAGAGCACATGTTTTGAGAATGATGAGGGAAATGAATGCAAAAATGTGCTTTACACAATTGATGTTTGTACGGATTGTGATAAGAGTTGTATGATCCCTTAATAAAATGATTTTTAAAAAGTGTGTGTGTGTACACACGCACCATTATTTATAAATATATATATATGTGAAAAATCTGAATAAAACCTATTTCTTCTGTTGTTCTTAATCATTGGGATTATACTTTATTTTCAAGGGATTACATACATATTTATTTTCAAGAAAAAATTAGCCAATCTTATATCCGTCAAAATCAGATGAAATTTAAAGAAAACTGTTTTCTTGTGTTCATTTTACTACAGAAAAGCTTTTAATTATATAAGGCAAAATTGTGGATCAATTTTCTCTAATTGCTTCTGAAGGGAAAAAACAGGTACTTATTATATACCTGTTATATTCTTAAATAAGCCTACCTATGTTTTCATGGTTATGAATTATGAACAGCATGCTAATTTTTAAAGG
Organism: Tenrec ecaudatus; assembly: GCF_050624435.1. Lineage (NCBI taxonomy): Eukaryota > Metazoa > Chordata > Mammalia > Afrosoricida > Tenrecidae > Tenrec > Tenrec ecaudatus. The sequence goes on from NC_134532.1 coordinate 68,543,949, forward strand.
TACAAGAGGGTGTTTAAAATGAATATGCTATAAATATAATCAATTTATCAAGTAAAGACTTTAGAAAATCATTTTGCAACTTGAACTTTTAATAGTCCTTTAAGTTTTGTATGTGATAATTATGCAAATCATATTTCAGAGCAAATTGCAATATTTAGAGCAAATGGATTTTAAACATTTGCATCAAATAGGCATTCTTAGTTCAAGATCCTGTTTCCAACAAAATATGCCTTCAGTATTTGGAAAGTTAGACTGTGAGGCACCATGAGCAAATGGAAGACTTTAGAAGCTTTGAGGCGAAAACTCAAAGGTGTATATAAAGGTGCAGGTTACTGGATTGTGTTGGGATGTTATTAGGTTACACACCAGGTTTAATATTCTTGCATAACTTTTTCCATTCAGAAAAATTCGAATTTTGAAATTATCAGCCAATTATGAACTATGAGCTCTTGCAGAACATTCATTATATATGGTATTATACCCTGAATATTTCTATTATCCTAGTGCCATTTTATCTGTTTGGTAGTGTTTCGACTTAATAACGCGGTGTTTTATTGTTTCTTTCCATTGCATTTAGAGCTCAACTGATCAAAGAAAAAGATGACATAGATCATTACGTGGAAGTGAATTTCAAAGGATTATCAAAGGAAGAGGTTGCTGCGTAAGTATAAGTATCATCTCTTACAGGTACTCTAATATAAAGTTTGTTTCTTTTGTCTTGATTCTTTATTGAAATTTCACTTTTCCTGTGCAGTACGCTTTTTCACTGGAACAAGGCATTTAAAAATTAAAACTCGTATTAAATAGTGATAAGCCATGTCTATTGATCTTACACATATCAAAGTCTTTAATTTTATGACTTTCAAAATCTCATGTTTACCAAGACATTATACTGCCACATTTGCAATATTTTACTTGCGTCTGTGCCATTGATTGCTTACAACCTCCACATTAAGGTGTGCCGCCTCTGTAGGGGAAAAAAAGATTTATACAGCTATCATTTTTCATGGTGGTTATCTTTAAAAACCTCTAACAAATGTATTTTCCTACCCCCCAGCATCCCACAAAAAGAATCAATCACTTATAGGCAATGGGCTAATTTACCGATAATTCTTAATGATCTAGATATATATTTTAAGCAAACTGTAACTTTTGTCATTTTGTCCCTAAGTAACATTTGATTTATACAATGATAAAAAAAACTTTGTCAGGTTGTAAGAAAGAAGCAGACTAAAACAGGTAGTAGGTTCAACATAACTTTTTTTTTTCTCATTCAAACATTTTTAAATGTACAATTTGGTGACATTAGTTTTGCTCCCCATGTTATAGGTTTTAGATCTCTCATTTATAGACTTAGTGACTTTGTTATCACCAGATCTTTAAATGTAAGCTTGAAAAATGGAATTTTTATAAATGGATGTATTTTATTATATTCATGAACTACAATGCAAATGCATGTAACAAAAGCTTTCTAAAAATTCTGCTAATATTATCTAATGCCATGGACAAAATCTTGATAAATGGAGAAAATAATTGAAGTTGTCAAGAATGTCATTTTGCTTAAATTTCTAATCAGTGCTCATGGAAGCAGCAGTCACGAAATCAAACTGCTCATTGCATCAGGCAAACCTGTTGCTGCACGAAACCTCTGTAACATGTTGAAGAGCCAGTATGTCACTGAGGACTAAGATGCACCTGACCCAAGACATAGGTGAACCTGACCCAACTGCTTCATATGTGAAAAACTGGATAATGAATTAAGAAGACCACAGAAGAGTTGATGCATTTGAATTGTGTTGGCAAAAAAGGTATCACATGTAGCGTGAACTAGCAGAAGAGCAATAAAAACTGTCGTGGAAGAAAAGCAGCTAGATGCTTCTTCGAAATGAGGGTGAGACTTCATGTCATGTACTTTGGGAATGCTATTGGGAGACACCAGTCCCTAGAAAAGGACCTCTTGCTTGGTAAAGTAGACGGAAAAGAGGAAAACCGTTAAAACGATAGATTGACACAGTGGCTGCAACAATGGGCTCAAAACACTGCTTCTTTTGTACATAGACCACGGTGAGTCAGAACTGACTCCCCGGCGTGTAATAACAACAGCCATGCCATAGTGGTCCACTCTGTAGGGCTGTGGTAATTCCTGACGATAGATATTTTTGCATAGATTTCATATTTTCAAAATTCTAAATATTTTCTTATAATTCTTTTTATCCACTATTACCTTTTTCATCTGTGTAAAACATGGGAAGAATTAATAATTCATTTTTGTCAATAGCTACTTTATTTTGAGGGAAAATTTTTATAGTAACTGTAATAATTTAGATTCTTAAAATTGTCAACTGCAGTATCTGGGGCCTTTGGTTAAATGCTTTTCTAAAAATTAATTCATTAATGTTCTATCATAACCTATTGGTTAAATTTAAAAGTTGATATAGCATGATGATATCGTTGCTTTTAAGAGAAAAATATACATGAGAAATATTTGCATTCATATTGAATGACATTCAAGTTTCTTGTGTTGGCTTAAGAAATAGGGATTAAGCTTATGTTTCACATTAATTTAGCAAACTAGAAATCAAAATACTGAAAAATATTAAGTTTTTTGTCTGAATGAAGAAAGTTTATCAAAGATGATTCAAAATAGACTATGGTAATGTATATATATATATTTTTTCATTAAGAATATTACCAAATTGAATTCAAATTCATCATTATGCTCTCCTAAAGCTTCCTGTACTTAAATACATTCTTACACTACAGTGCTTTCTCTAAGATACTGGGTACCAAATATTAGTAGAAAGATAGCTTGAACTCAGTTCGCTATTAAGCTTTTGGTTGATAGACCTGCTGGAATAAAGGAGAAAATTAATGAATGATGTCAGCATCTCCCAGCAATGCCAGCAGGTGCCCTGCAGTATTATACATATATTGTTAGCCAAGGAAATTATGCATAAAACTTTTTATTAGTCATTCAATTTTTTAAAAGATAAATTTGTCAACCAGCATTTATTTAGTATGTACTATAAAGTACATACCAGGTCTTTTTTCATAGTGGGCATGAAAATAATATTGTACTGTAAAATACTTGGCCCCGTATGTGAATGTTAACATCTATTTGAGACAATGAGGCACATGAGCAGGAAACAAATACGAAATGAATCTCAGTGCTGATTGTACTTTGAGGGGTAGCCTAAAGGGCTACAGGGAATCAGAGACGATGAAGAAAATTGGATGAAGCTTTTTAGGGAAGACACATCTGGAGTTAGGTCCTTGTATGGCAGCATGATCCTCAGTGTAGGAGGAAGTAATTGAGAGAATTTGAAAAATCCAACTTGCTATCCGGTGGAAACCATATATAATATATACCCCTCTCTTACCGTCTTATTCATCTTCCTTATGGTATCAATACATTTATTTACACGTACACATATTTCAAATGTATCATTACGCTACAGAAACTGACACGATATCATCAAGTTGCCGACTCATAGCACCCCTACCTGCAGGCCAGGCTAGAACCGCCCCATGGGGTTCTGAGAGTGGGACCCTTTATGGGAGTTGAGAGCCCCGTCTTTCTCCGAGAAGCAGCCTGTGTTTCTTGGACCTTGGGGTGATCAATCTGATGTGTAACCACTACGCCACCAGGGCTCCCTTGACAGAAACGGTAGCACATACTAATCCTCTGCCCTTACTATTGCGTTCTCCGTACAGCTTCCTGCACCCGGACAGCGGAGTGCTGTACAGTGTGCGTGCAGTACCTTTGATTTCCCGTAGTAGGCGCTACTCGTCAGAACGACCTCTGGTCATCCATCCCCAGCTGTACCACTAGCGCACGAGCGTCACCCTCTGACTGCCCTCCTGCTGCAATGATGGAAAAGCGAGAGCTCTTGTCTAAAAATGGCCTCTCCACCTTTGTTCCGTTTATCATCCGCTCTCTTCTCTCAAGGTTTTCTCCTGCAAGGTTTCCTCCTATATAATCTATTTCTCTTTCTCCAAAATATCTGTCTTACTTACCTTATAGGCTCCATTGTAAGCCAACCCGAATATCAGTCGAGGCACCTAATTTTACCACAAAAGCTGCATTAAAAATGTGCTGAAAACTCGGCTTACACACGAGTATATGTGGTACATTCGTATCTACTCGTCATTCCCCTTGGCCTTCTATTCCCTTTCCTGCTCCGTGCCCGTGTTTCTCTGTGCATCACAGCAACCAGATCACGGTCTCAGCTCTGTCACCCCCTTGTCCCCCACCTTCACTAAGGGGCCATGTGAAGCACTCACAATATTCGTGCTGCTTAGTGTCACCAGTGACCTCCATTTCACCACATCGAATGGGCATGTGTCTGCCCTAATGTTGCTTGATGTCTTAGCAGGCATTTGATTCTCTCCTTCTTGAATATGGCGTATTCATGACTTCTACAAATGCCACATCCTATGGGTTTCCTCCAAATTATTTGACTGTATGTATCAGTCTCTCAATGGTGGGGTGCCCTAGGCCCGATAGCCTAATTACCCTTTACCTGGATCCTGTCTTTAGCTTGAAATATTGGCAATCACCCAAAGGCTGTCAGATTTGCAAGCTATTATACTACCCAAAACAGTAATTATCAGGCCTTACTAATGCTCTGGATTCCCTGTGTTGCGAGCTCTTATCTGTACCAGTATACATGTTCTGGTCTAGCCAAATTTGTAAGACAGAATTGGGGTCATGGTAGGAAGGGGCGGGGGGAGCATTAAAAAACTAGAGGAAGGTTTTGTGTTTCGTTGGTGCTGCACTGCATCCTGACTGGCTCGTCTCTCCCTTGTGGCTCTTCTGACATGGGGTGCCCAATTGACCACTGATGGGCTTTGGGTCTCCACTTCGTGCTCCCCCTCATTCCTATCCATATGCTGTTTGTTTGTTTGTTTGTTTGCATGCTTGCTTTGGGTCTTTGATACCTAATACTTGATCCCATCGATACCCCATGATCACACAGGCTGGTGTGCTTCTTCCATGTGGTCACTGTCACCTCTCAGCTAGAACAGCGAGACTAGGAGGGTAAGAGTGGGTAAAGGGGAACTGATTACAATGATTGACATATGCCCCCCTTCCCAGGGGGATGGGCAGCAGAAAAATGGGTGAAATGAGATAGCAGTCAGTGTAAGACATGAAAAAAAGTTATAAATTGTCAAGGGGACATGGGAGAGGGAGGGGGAAAATGAGAAGCTGATGCCAGGGACACAAGTAGAAAGAAAATGATTTGAAAAATATGATCACAATAAGTGTACAGATGTGTTGATACAATGGATATGTGCATGGATGAATTATAAGAGCTGTGAGAGCCCCCAGTAAAATAAAACTAAAAATGTTTTATATACACATCTATGAATATCTACTGTAAAGAATTCTTAAGCAGAAGAATGGCCAAGTGCAGTAGATGAGAGTTTATTCTACTTTAGAATGGCTGATGTCATTGTCAGCTGCTGTCAAGTTGATCCTCAATCCACTGCAGCATGTATACAATAGAACAAATGGATCCACCTGCAATGGAACAAAGGGATCCACATGGCTTTTCCCCAGCCTGTCTTAGACTGGAAGCTCTGCTGAAACTTGTTCAGCATCATAGCCCATAAGGAAGTCAAGTCATTCTTCGGGAGTATAGGATGTGCCTTTAAGGATCACCCTTTGTACTTCACCTCTTGAGTCTCACTGAGACTTAGATCAAGAAGCAAAACTGGTTGGGGGGAGTGGGGGTTGTTCTTGAGTGCACTTTCTAGGATTCAAGCCTGGATCTACCAAATTTAAGATGAGCACACAGCCACTGAACTACTAACACACTAGAATATGGCAATACGGGTATTGTGTTATCCACATTTCAGTATGCTTAATTATTTTTTAAAGAGTCTTGGTGGCACTGACAAGCGTTGGACTGCTAACCACAAAGTTGGTAGTTCAAACCCAGCAGCCGCTCTTTGGGAGAAAGATGAGGCTGTCTGTTACTATAAAGAGATACAAAGTCTTAGAAACCCTCTATGGGGTCTCCATGAGTCAGAATCAACATGATAGGAGTGGTTTGGGTATTACTACATTGGAAGTGACAATATGATTGTCTCCAGAAGTACTTTTTAATGGCAAATTAATTTTATTGACTTTTTATATTTAAAAGTGATGATTTAACTGTTTTAGTAAACTTCAAATGATTCATAAATTGCACTTAAGTTATCTTTAAAGAAGGTCATGTTAATAGTCTCAGGGGACAGCAAGGTCAATTCATCACATAATTCACAAAGACAATGCTCTACATCCTGGGTTGGGAGAGGCATGCTCATGAGTAGTCATCTAAAGTGCACCTCTTCGTCTCTCACTGCCTGGAGGTGGGGCAGGAAGAAGGTGATGAAAATTAAAAAGATACACAGAAACAACTTAATCCAGTGGATAAATGAACCGTGCAAATGTCAGTCTCCCACCACCCTGATACCAGAACGAAATGGTACCGAGCTACCAGTACCACCTTCTCTGAAGGGATCACAGGAGAAGGTCCTGGATAGAGTGTGAGAGACATGGGACATATAACTCCATGCGATAAAGTGTGTAGCCTTCATGGTCAGATGGAGATCGATGGAGCCCTTAAGGCTATGCTCTTAGACACCCTTCAGCCTGGAACCGAGCTCATCCCCATGGTAAACCATTTCAGCTAAAAGGGGAAGCATTCGCCCCAGGACAAAGGGGAGAAGGTTAGGAAAGGAGGAACTGAAACAGGAAACACAGGTCAGAGGTGGGATAAGGGATGGTACATTGAAGAGATTGCAATGAAAAAGTTGAAACAAAACGTAGATAAATTGTGATCTGCTCTTTATACCTTTAGATAATTCACAATAAAAAGTTTAAAAGAGAGGTCAAGTTGGAATTGTGTTTCTGTACTCTTTCATTTATATTCCGTATACTATCAGAATATATTACTGCTTTAAAAAATATATTGCTTATTACCATATCATAATTGCTTTGAGTAGCTAAGTAATAAAAGTGTCATTTGTAGATTCAAATAAAAATTTCTGGGGGGCAGTTTCATAGCTGAAGCTCTGTATATAAGGAGACAGATAAGTAAAATCATCGAGGGACCTAGAATGTTAATCTGTTCAATATGATTTCCTGCTTCAGATATCAAGTTCCATTATGTGGAAGAATAGATTTGACTCAAAATTGCATACATCTTTAAGATATTGGTTTCTTTCGGAATTTCTCACTCTCAGCATCATCAGGTGATGTTTATTGAATGTAACTGTGCCAGTCAACACAGTGGCAGTCAGAACATTCAGTTACCATATTCAGTAAATTTGAGATGTAAAGAAACAAAGGACCATTTCATTTCATACCTTTTAAAGTCATTTTTCCCTGCCTCATTTTGAATTGTATTATACGTCCTCACTTAAGGTAAGTGCGTTGGCATTTTACCGACCTAGGTGTTCATTTCGAACATATTTCCAAATTATCTCCCCAGAGTGCTTTTACAAATTATAGATATGCTGGTTAAAAATAAATCTAGCACCTGGGTCTGCCCAATGGCCAGCCGCTGCAAATATATGTAGTAAGGTAGAGTCCAATGAGATCCTTGATGTGAAACGCATAAAGACAATACTCTTAAGACTTAACCACACTTAAAGCTAGCTTTATTAGTCTGGGTACTTTATTTTTTATTTTTTTTTACATTTTATTAGGGGCTCATGCAACTCTTATCACAATCCATACATATACATACATCAATTGTATAAAGCACATCTGCACATTCCCTGCCCCAATCATTTTCAAAGCATTTGCTCTCCACTTAAGCCCTTTCCATCAGGTCCTCTTTTTTTTCCCCTCCCTCCCCGCTCCCCCCTCCCTCATGTGCCCTTGGTAATTTATACATTGTTATTTTGTCATATCTTGCCCTATCCGGAGTCTCCCTTCTCCCCCTTCTCTGCCATCCCTCTCCCAGGGAGGAGGTCACATGTGGATCCTTGTAATCAGTTCCCCCTTTCCAACCCCTCACCCTCTACTCTCCCAGCATCGCCCCTCACACCCTTGGTCCTGAAGGTATCGTCCACCCTGGGTTCCCTGTGCCTCTAGCCCTCATGTGTACCAGTGTACAACCTCTGCCCTATCCAGTCCTGCAAGGTAGAATTCGGGTCATGGTAGTTGGGGGGAGGAAGGATCCAGGATCTGGGGGAAGCTGTGTTCTTCATCGGTACTACCTCGCACCCTGACTGACCCATCTCCTCTCTTAAACTCCTCTCTGAGTAAATGTGGTGAAGAAAGCCGATGGTGCCCGGCTATCAAAAGAGATAGTGACTGGGGTCATAAAGGCTTGAAGGCGAAAAAGCGGCCATCTAGCTCAGAAGAAAAAAAGCCACATGGAAGACGCACACCAGCCAATGTGATCACGAGGTGCCAAAGGGACCAGGTATAAGGCATCATGCAAAAAAAAAAAAAAGATATATATGTGTATATGTATATGTGTGTATGTGTATATATATATATACCATATTGAATGAAGGGGGAAGTGCAGGGTGGAGACCCAAGGCCCAAGTGTCGGCCAGTCTGGGTACTTTAAAGAAACAAATCCACAGAAACTCATATGTATAAGAGAGAGTTTTATATAAAGGGTGAGTGCACATCAAGAAAACATCCCAACCCAGTGTGCCCAATCCCACAAGTCCAACATTAACCCATATGTCTAACACTAATCCACAAAGTCCTCCTCCGTCTCACAAAACACACACTATGATGCCAACTGCAGGAGGAAAGCTGAATCAGTGAATGTGTAAGCATCTCAGCGCTGGCAGGGTCTCCACACAGCTGCTCCAGCACCCAGGGCTGCCTTAGGGTACGTCCATGTGGTTTCTCCTCAAGGATGTCTTGCAGGAAGCCTTGCCAGCTGAAGCAGGAACTGGCTAAGGCAGCTGCACCCTGATCCAACCATCAGAAAGCAAGAGTCCCAAGAACTCAAAAGGCGAGGCTCATTGAGCCATTTATCCCTCGGCCCTTCAATTAACCCCACATGTGTTTATCGGCCAGGTTGGCACAATACACTAACTATCTCACTAGCTATTACCTTTAACTCTAATGGAGACTTTAAAAAAATCTTTTAGAGCATTAGGAGTCCTACTGGTGCAGTGGTGCACATTGGACTGCTAACCACAAGGACAGCAATTTGAAACCACCAGCCCTCTGAGGCAGAAAGATGAAACTCACCTCTTCTGGAAAGAGCTACAGCCTTAGACACTGACATTGGCAGTTCTACCCTGCCCTGTAGGGTTGGTATGAGTTAGAATTCACTCTATGGTAGTAAATTTGGGCATTTTAGGTTGGGGAAGGGTCTAGTTATTAGAGCATTATTAATTATATGAATGATGAACTATATATAAGGGGTGGGAGAAAGATGAGGCTTTCTATTCCCATTAAGAATTAACCTTAGAAGTTCATCGGGACAGTTCTACCCTGTCCTATAGGGTTGCTATGGGTCAGAATTGACTCAATGACAGTGAGTTAGGTTTGGTATCTAAAAAAAGTTAATGGAAATACTCAATTATTTTTTAATTCCATTTCTTCACATAATTTTAAAGCCCCATCACATGTGTTTGCACACATCTATGAATGAAATAATATGTAAGTGTATGAATGTTTTTATAAATATACACATGCAGATATATGTAGATACATAGTGTGTATATCAAACTCCATCATTTATGCAATTGTTCACATGTTACTATATGAAAATCTTCTTTTGTCGTTAGGTTCTGCAAAGCCGGTTCCTTCTCAGAGGGACCTTATTACAACAGAATGAAACAGTACTCAGTCTTGCACTATCTGCAGTCTTGTTGTTGGGTTTGAGCTCAATGCTGCTACCACTGTGTCAGTCCATCCTGTTGAGGGTTTTCCTCTTTTTTTTGCTGCACCTCGACTTTACCACGTACAATGTCCTTCTTCAGGGACTGCTCTCTTCTGACAACATGTCTGAAGTACATAAGACGAAGCCCTAGGTGGGGGGTTAGGGTGGGGGTGGGCACGGAACTACTCTGAAGCCTATGTGTTTCACAATGGGAAGTTTTAGGAGCCATGCTTAGGCCAAGACAGTTGACTTAGAGATGAATATAAAATTATTTCTGATTGAACAAACCTGGCTCTCTCATGGAAGCCATCCACCTCTCTTACTTTATGTACGTTAAATCTGCGAAGAGGAAGCTAGCATACTGAACCGACCACAGTATGGGGTAAGACAAAAAGCTGGTATACTGTTGAAAGACCGAATGTCTGGGGACATAATCTGAAGGGCAGTAATGACTGGCCTGCAGATGCCCTTTTCACTGATTACATTGCCCCTGAATGAAGTGCCCCCCTTACTCTGTTTCACGTTGCAGGGAAATGAGTCATGCACTTTATGCATATCTTAATAATAGATATGCTCAGATTTATTTGTTTTGTTTCATTCTACTTTTTCCTGTACTTAACAGTTTAGGTTGTTTAGAAAGTCTCCAGTATGGATCTCCTAAGTCCTTCAAATAATTAAACTCACTTGTTTACTTCTTCATTAGTAAATTAATGTCTAATGCCTTCCCCAAGTCTTAGATGATCAATGAGTAATTTATCTAAGTGTCCTTTGCACTTTTTGGATTAAACTGTTTAGAACATTTTAAAATACTCTGTGATTTCTTTTTTTAATTACATTCATATTGATCCTAAGGAAATAGAGTTTATTTGCCCATAATAATAGTTTCTAAGGTTCCTGTGTTATCTTAAATATAAGGCAACACTGGAATGTTTAAAATAGGGGAATGACACGATAGAACGTTATTTTAAATAGATCTTTTGAGTTGTTCTGTGTCCTTTGGCTGCCCCAAAAGCACTCGGATCACTTGTTGATAAAAATCAGACTGCAGCCTCAGTATGGACTGCCACGCAGAACTAGATCAATAGACAAGATCATGATAAGTAAAAAAAGAAAAAAGAGGAAACATGTCAGAGTTGATAGTCAATGTCTATGGAAGTAGCAGCCAAAATAATCAATGTATTGCATTGAGCAGATAAGGTACACAGGATGTCTTCAAAGCATTGAAGAGTAAGCATATCCTTTTGACCTCTGAGGTATGCCTGCCTCATACCGTGGTATTTTCAATCATTTCATCTGCATGTGAAAATTGAACAATGGATAAAGAAGACCAGAGGAAACTCAGCACATTTAAATTATGGTGCTGTGCTGACCCATAGCCCTACGGGGGACAACACTGGAGACACAGTATGGGATTTGTGACCGAGCTGACCCCACCACACCGAGGCAAAACACTAAGGGCGTGCAACAGAACAGCAAGGGGAGCAGAGCAAGGAAGTCCCGAGGGAGTATCAAAAATAGACTTTGGGGCCAGGACATTGCTCCCCATCTGACCCAACCGGAAAACACTCCTAAAGGTCAACAAACAGACCTTGAACTATTTACAGGCTTTTCTTTCTTTTTTTTCCTTTTGATTTTGTGTCATTGGGTTTTGTTGTTGTTGCTGTTTTGTTTTCTTATGTCACTTAGTTTGGTGCTGTCTTGTTTTTATGTGCATATGTATTATCTCTGCAGGTCTATCTAGATAAGATAGGCTGGATAAACAATGTAGAGAAGAAAACAACAGGACCAATGGTTCCAGGAGGATGTGGGAGAGGGGAAAGTGGGGGGAAGGAAATGGTGTTAATCAACCCAGGGACAATGGAACAATGAGTGATTCAAAACCAGTGACAAAGAGGGTGTAGGAGGCCTGGTAGGGAGTGATCAAGGGCAATGTAACCTAGAGGAATTAGTGAAACTCAAATGAAGGCTGAGCATGATAGTGGGACAAAAGGAAAGTGAAAGGAAACAGAGGAAAAAACTAGGAGGCAAAGGGCATATATAGAGGCCTAAATACAGGCATTTACATACGTAAAATATTAAGATACGATGATGGGGAAATAGATCTATGTGCATATATTTATAGGTTTAGTATTAAGGTAGCACATGGACATCAGGCCTCCATGCAAGTACTCCCTCAATATAAGAACACCATTTTGTTCTATTAAACTAATATTCCATGATGCTCACCTCCCAACATGATCACTGAAGACAAATGTGTGCATAAGCAAGTGTGGTGACGATAGCTGATCGTGCCCGGCTATCAAAAGATATAGCACCTTGAGTCTTAAAAGCTTGAAGGTAAACAAGCAGCCATCTAGCCTAGAAACAACAAGTTCACGTGCAAGAAACACAACAACCTGTGTGTTCACGACGTGTTGAAGGGATCAGGTATCAAGCACCAAAGAACAAAAAATCATATCATGAATGAGGGGGAGTGTGGGGTGGGGACCCAAGGCCCATCTGTAGGCAGCTGAACATCCATTTGTAGAGGGGTAGTAGGGAGGAGACGAGTCATTCAGGGTGCAGTGTAGCATTGATGAAACACACAACTGTCCTCTAGTTCTTGAATGCTTCCTCCCCGCCCCACTAGCATGATCCCAATTCTACCCTTCAAACCTGGCTAGACCTGAGGATGTACATTGGTACAAATAGGAAGTGGAAACACAGGGAATCCAGGACAGATGAACCCCTCAGGACCAGTGGTGATAGTGGCGATACTGGGAGGGTAGAGGGAAGGTAGGGTAAAAGAGGGAATTGATTAAGAGGATCTGCATATAACTTCCTCCCTTGGGGCTGGACAACAGAAAAGTGGGTGAAGGGAGACATCAGGCAGTGTAAGATATGATAAAATAATAATAATTTATAAATTATCAAGTGTTCATGAGGGAGGGGGCAAAAATGAGGGAGGGGAAAAATGAGCTGATACCAAGTGCTGAAGTGGAAAGCAAATGTTTTGAGAATGATGAGGGCAGCAAATGTACAAATGTGCTTGCCACAATGGATGGATATATGGACTGTGATAAGAGTTATACAAGCCCCCAATAAAATAATTTAAATAATAATAAAAATTATGGTTCTTTGAAGAATTTTGAAAGTATTGGGTACTTCCAGAACAAACAAATCTGTCTTGAAAGTACAGACGTGCTCCTTAGAAGCAAGGATGGTGAGTCTTTGTCTCATGTACTTTGGACATGTTATCAGAAGAGACCAGTCTCTAGAAAAGAACATCATACTTGATAAATTAGAGGGTCAGCAAAAAAAGAGGAAGATCCTCAAGGAGATGGATTGACACAGTGGTTGCAACAGTGAGCTCGAGGTAACAGTAATTGTGAGGATGGCACAGGACCAAGCGGTGGGTCCTGTGCCTGTACGCGATGCCAGACTCACTGCCATCAAGTCGATTCTGACTTACAGGACAGGGTAGCGCTGCCCCTGAGGGAGTATTATGATAAAAGAAGAAGAGATTGTGGTTTTCAAGCATTTCATGTTTACTTGAGTCCACAACTGCTTGCAAGCAGCAGTCAAAATGTCAAATCAAGTATTGCACCCAGCACATGCACCTGAAAAGACCCGTTTACAGTGTTAAAGAGAAAAGCTGTCACTTAGAGGACTGGAATGGGCTTTGTGTCCACTTGGCTAGGGCTGAATTCTCAGTAGCACAGCAGGGCAGTTGAGGTCTCCGCCATAGTGTGAGGGAGAGGCGCCATGAGGGCACTTCTGTCGCAGTCAAGCAGCTGTGGAAGGTGAGGGTGGAATGTTGCAACCCCTTCCTCAGGTCCCAGCCTTGGGGTGTGGCCTACATCCTATACATAAATAGTTGCTCTGGAGAACTCTTTTTTTCTTCTTCTACCCACTGGCCTGTAACCTTGGGACATGGCCTGGCATGCCCTGTGTGGCCTGGCAGCCCCCAGAGCTATCGGCAGACTGCCATGTTAGCCGTTGACTTTGGACTCCTCACTAAGCGGCCTCCATAAACCTGTGGTGTTCCCACTTCCCGATTCCTCCCCCTAGTTCATTAGTGCTGGAAGCTGTGGGAGTTGAGAAGGACCTGCAGCTTAGCATCTGACCTGAGGACGTGAGCCAGACTGGACTTGCCCTCTCTGGGCCTAGTGAGCTGCTTTTTTGATATTAAATATATATATATATATATATATATATATATATATATATATATATATATATATATATATATCCTACAAATTATATATATACATAACCAACAATATATATATATCCTACAAATTATATATATGCTTGTTTTGCTTTTCTGGAGAACCTAGCCCAGCACAAGCACTCAGCATTTCCTAACACAAGCCATGATATTGTCAGTCACCTCATATGTGTGTAAAAGTTGGACAATGACTAAGGCAGCTCCGAGAAGACTTGATACGTTTGAATTATGCTGCTGTTGAAGAATAATCAAAGCCTCAGGGACTGCTCAAAGAATGAAATTTTTCTAGAAGGAGTACAACCAGAATGCTCCTTAGAAGTGAGAATGCCAAGATCAGGAGAGACCAGTCCCTTGGGAAGGATATTGTTCCTGGTAAAGTGGAGGCTCAGCTGAAGAGAGGAAGACTGTCACTGAGATGGCCTGACACTGGCTGCCGCAAAGGGTTCGACATGTCAGCCATTGTGAGAATGTCACAGGATAGGGTAGTGTCTCCTTTTGTTGTACACAAGGTCACCAAGAGTAGGAGCTGACTCAATGGCACCCAACAGCAATCTCCATTATTGCATTTAGGTCTTCTCATTGCCATTGCTGGTTACATTTCTGCCTTCTCAAGACTATAAGCTTCAAGAGGATGTGTGGACTGTGGCTGCTTGGCTCCCAGGCCGAGCCTCTAAACTTGTGAAGTGCCTGACTTACAGGTACAGGAATGTTGCCTGCTGAATGTTTAACAAATGATATTGTATGACTAGTGGGGTATGCGCTGAGTTGCTAACCACAAGGTCAGCAGTTCAAATCCCCAGGGCACTAAAAGGGAGAAATATGAAGCTGTCTATTCCCATAAGGATATATAATCTTAGAAACCCAGTTCTATCTGTTTTATAGGATCACTCTAACTCAGAATCGACTCTGTGACAGTGAATTGTTGTTTTATTTTCACTGTGTACTAGCCATGCCCCTCGGCTTTGGGATTGTGACCAATGTTTTAGAAAATGAGAGTGTGGTAAAACAGAATAGAAAATAATAAATACATTGCACAATATAAAGTTAAATATTTAAAGGCTGTAAGGTGTCATGAGATAAGGTACAGATTCAAAAACCCGAGCCTGTGGAGTCTAATCCCAGCTTCATGTTTACTAATGAAGTACTTAGTAGATCTTGGTCATGTTCTTTAACTTCGATATCTCAGTTTCCTCATCTGAAATATATGAGTAGTGATAATGTTTGTGAGGATTAATTGAGTTAACACTTATAATGATATCACAATGCTTTCTGACACATATTACTTATTACATAGTATTTTAAAGCCTTTGTCTCCTATATATGTGCACACATGTACTTAATATAAAGGCACTTACTTGATTGTGATACAAATTTTCTTCTGCTCTGACTGCTGTCATCAGGAAGAGACCCTGTACCCAAGACTGGGAACTCCCTGAAAGTAGGGATTGTGCTTTGATGCAATTTTAGGACTCTTCTAATTTATGAAAAATAACGCTTTATTTCTTGTTGCTGTTGTTTGTTTTCTTGAAAGGATTGAAGAAACCTAATATTAAGAATTCGTATTACTTGGATATCAGACTGTGCATAGGAAATGAAAGGCAAATGAAGGCAAAACGTGTAAACAGGTTCCTACTGGAGTTAACATAGCTCCCCGAGGGGAACGGTCATTCTTACTCTGAACCTGTGCACATAATGGACATAAAGGGAGCAGGAATGGCCTACAGAACTCTTGTTATCTGATGAAAGGAAACATCAGCCCGTCAGGAGCTAGTCACTTACTGGATAGGAAATCCTAAAGGAAATTATCATGTAAGACCTCATACAAGAAAAATTGAGCAACCAAATAGAATTTTACACGTCTAAACAATCATAAAATGGTTACCGAGACAGTCAGAAATATCCTATTTCATGGCCAGCCTTTTGTTTGAAGCATGGCAATCCAAATCAAATCTATGGCAATCAGTTGATGATGACCTATCATGACCTTACAGGCCATAAACTTTATGGAAGCCAACTGTCATGTCCTTTTCCCATGAGACAGCTGGTGGGTTCAAGCCACTGGAGGTTCAGTTAGCAGTTGAGAGCTTCTTCTTTTTTCTTTTTTAATTGTTTTCTTAGGGGCTTATACAACTCTTATCACAATCCATACATACATCAATTGTGTAAAGTACACAATGTACATTCATTGCCCTCATCTTTCTCAAAACATTTACTCTCCACTTAAGCCCCTGGCATCAGGTCCTCATTTCCCCCCCTCCCTCCCCCCTTCCCCCTCCCTCATGAGCCCTTGATAAATTTATAAATGATTATTTTGTCATTTCTTGCCCTGTCTGATGTCTCCCTTCACCCACTTTTCTGTTGTCCGTCCCCCAGGGAGGAGGTCACATGCAATTGGTTACCCCTTTCCAGCCCACCCTCCCTTTACCCTCCCAGTTTCTCCACTATCACCGCTGGTCCTGAGGGTTCATCTGCCCTGGATTCCCTGTGTTTCCAGTTCCTATCTGTACCAGTGTACATCCTCTGATCTAGCCAAACTTGCAAGGTAGGATTGGGATCAGGATAGTGAAGGGGGGAGGGGGGGAGGAAGCATTTAGGAACTAGAGGAGTTATATTTTTCATAGTTGCTACATCACACCTTGAGTGGCTCGTCTCCGCCCAGAGACCCTTTTGTAAGGGGATACCCAGTGGCCTACAAATGAGCTTTGGGTCTCCCCACTGTGTGACCATGTGTGTTAGTCCAGATAGATGAGAGAAACAAATTCATAAACATTTGTATATATAGGAGAGAGCTTTATATACAACAGCAATTGAATATTGAGGAAACATCCCAGTCCAGTCCGGATGAAGTCCCTAAGGCTGATATTAGCCCATATGTCCGACACTAATCTGTAAAAGTCCTCTTCAGACTTTAGAAACACTTGCAATGACACCAAATGCAAGAAGATCACAGGCAATGGGGTGGGAAGTCTTGTGGATCCAGTGGTGGTGTCAGCATCTCAGCCCTGGCAGGGGTCTCCACATGGCTCCTCCAGATCCCAAGGATCTGGCTGCATCAGGGTAGCTTCATGTGGCTTCTTGTCAGAAATGCCTCACAGGGAGTGAATGAATGTCCCGCCTCCAGCAAGCTATTTATCTCCTCAGTGCCTCCAAATGAGGTCATCAAGCTGAGACCTGATTGACAGGTAAACTCCACCTCTTCACTCATAAGTCTCACATTGACAACAGATTATGTAACTACATACCAGGGTACATATTTTAAAAAATCCCACATGGTAGTAATAGGTAAAATACATGCAATTATTACTCTGTTTTAAGTGATCCTTGCAATAATTCTTTAAAGAGCTGTCATTATGCTGAGGACACAAGAGTTTAAGTATTTAAACTAAGTGCATTTGAGTTTGTGCATAGCAATAAGGTGGAAAAAATGATTCTTAGAGAGGAAGGAATGATTAACTTAGAAAATGAATTAGTTCAGTGCACGTGGAATATTTGGTTTTCATGAGTGATGGCACACCTGGCAGAAGACTTCCAGACTCCTCCTGAATTCCCAGCACTACCCTGGAAGCAGCATATCCCTCTGGGTTCATCTTGCTAAGGACGCAGCCACTCTACAATTCCAATTTAGATTTCCATGCAATTCTGATTCCGTCATTAAACGGCTTTATAATCCAAGCCTCCTATGTTATCTTGTATGGAGCAATCTTTATCCTCACCCAAACAGCCAAGAGAACACATTGTTTAACAAGGAAATTGCTTCAGATGATATTATATATGGGCTTGTATTATATGAAAGTTCCATGCAGCGACATACTCTGGGTGGATTCGAACCACCAGCCTTTCTGATCCTAACCAAATGTCGAACCATTTGCACCAACTTAAAAACAAAATGTCATTGAGTTTATTCTGATTCGTGGTTTCCAGAGCTGTAAATCTTTATAGGAGAAGACGGCTTCATCTTTCTCCCCAAGAACAGCTACTGGATTTGAACTGCTGAACTTTCGGGGAGAGTTCATCTTTATGCACGTTGGACATGTTATCAGGCAGGACCAGTCCTTAGAGAAGGGCATCATGATTGCTAGGGTGGAGGGTCAGAGAAAGAATGGAAGACTCTCAAAGCGATAGATTGACATAGTGGCTGCAACAACGAACTCAAACATAGCCACGACTGTGAGATGGCACAGGGGAAGCAGGCTTTTGTTCCGCTGCACATACGATCTGACTCCATGACATCTAACAACAGCAAATCCCGCGGAGAACAAGCTGTATGGGATGTGCAAAAATCTCAGTTTACGGAAACGAAAGCATCAAAGCAAATATGAAGATTTTTGTTAGCTTCTGTAGCGTCAATTTCAACTCAGGGCCCCAAGTGACAGACTAGAATCGTCTCATAGATTAATCTTTCCAGAAACCGATCAAGAAGTTCTTTCTGGAGGCACAGAGTGAGGAAGTAGGCAGATATAAATATGTGGGCAAGCGAATATATGTGGGCAAGCGAATATCTATACACATTAATGATGCCAAAGCAGACACAATTTTTAAAAAGGCTTGGGGAATGGAACCATCCAGGAAGTCTGGAAGACAAGGTCTGCAGACTAAATAATACCCATCTTACATATATTAAAAGTAAGGAGAAGGAGATGACCACTAAAAAGGGAGTTAAGTGTATTCTTGTGGTGAACTGCTAGGGGTAGAAAAGGTATTTTATATGCATTATATAAAATACTAGTATCGATGAAGTTAATATGAAACCAACAAATCGGCACATAGATTATCCATCACCTCCCCCAAACATTTTGTGATTTATCTATCCTTTTTCCTGTGAACAAAAATGCCACTTTTATTAAATACTTAATTCCTGTGGCTGGACATATAAATGCATACACATATATATTCTGTTCCATTGATTGATTTGTTTGTTTTTCTTGTGACACTCTGCACTTTTATTATAATTATTATAGGTAAAATGTAATTTTATATATGGCAGAAAGCCTCCTACTTTGTTCCAAATGCTCAGATTTTCTTGTACCTTAACTGTATCATATGCATTTTAGAATTACCTTGTCAAGAGTCAGGGAAACTATAATTGAGGTTTTATTGGGCTTATAATCCATTTAGATGTTTCCTTTAGTAGAATTGGTTGTTGTCGTTAAAATCTGGAGTCGCCAGGGTTGGTAAAAGAATACAGACTTTCATTTAGTCAGGTCCTCTTCTAATAAAAAGAAGAGTAAATTCTTTTAATAACAGCAAAGTTTTATAACTTTCTTTATAAATCTTATTTGATTCATCCCTAGATGTTTCATAGTTTTGTTACTATCAGAGTTAGTATTTTACCTCATTAATTGCTATTTATTACTATTATATAAGAAAGATTTTAGTTTCATTGGTTCATCTTGTATCCAGTCAGAATGTTGAATGGTTAGTTGATTAGATAGATTTTTCTAAGTGAAGATTTATTCTAAAAATAATGACTTTGTCTTTTTCTTTCCTGTCATCATATATCTTCCTCCTTCCATTTCTTTTGACACTGTCAAAAACCACCAGTTAATGTACAATAATAACAGTGATAGTTCACTGCCATGAAGCCAATTCTAACTCATAGCAACTTATAAGAGTAGAATTGTTTTGAATTTCCAAGACTGCAAATCTGTATGGGAATAGATAACCTGTCTTTTTTCCTTGGAAGTAACTGGTGGTTTTGAACTGCTGACCTTGAGGTTAGCAGCCTAGTGCTTACCCATTACACCACCAGGGCTCCACAGTTTTAGCAGCTACCCTTTAAATGTTCTGGACTTCAGTGGCAATGATTCTAATGTATCACAAAGCATGAAACACTTCCCTGAGCTTTTCACTAGATGTACATTATTAAGGCAAATAATCCACCTAACATTTTATATTTTTTGTTGATCATGAATGATTCAACTTGTATTAAATAATCTCGTAACATCTACTGAAATTATTATACACTAATTATATTTTCCAATTAATAGATTTTCTAATTTTGAATCATTCTTGCAGTTCTGAGATTGAAACAAAACAGAACAAAAACTGATTGCACTTGA
Organism: Tenrec ecaudatus; assembly: GCF_050624435.1. NCBI lineage: Eukaryota > Metazoa > Chordata > Mammalia > Afrosoricida > Tenrecidae > Tenrec > Tenrec ecaudatus. Next base: position 68,564,069 of record NC_134532.1, read on the forward strand.
GTGGATGCTGATTTATAGGACGGGGGCTCTGAGTAGGAATCTCCTCCATGACAGTGAGTTTAGGGCATAATAAGCCCTGGTAGCTTAGTGAGTTCTGCAAGGTTAGCAGTTCAAAACCTCCAGCTGCTCTTCAGGAGAAGATACTGCCTTACATAGTTGTAGTCTCCACAACCTGCAGGGGCAGTTCTACCTTGTCTCATGGAGTTACTGTGACCCAGATTCAACGCAATAGCAGTGATGTGTGTAAGGTGGAGTGGAGCTGCTCCGTAGGGTGCGATGTTTACAGACGCAAACTGCCACCTCTTTTTCCAGTGATGCTGCCGGTGGGTTCCAATTGCTGATCTCTCCATTAGTGATGCATATTTAACCACCGCACTGCCAGGGTCCTTGAATTCTAGGATAAACTCTACTGATTCATGATGATTTTAATTTGCTGTGAGGCTGGGTTTGTTTCTTGCTTTTTAATCTTTGAAGGTGTTTGTGATATTGACCTGTAATTGTCATTTATTATGCTACATAATTTGGGAACTTGGCGAAGTGAGCAAAGGATTTTCCACGCAGTTCAATGTTCTTTGAGCATTTTAAATAAGATGCAGCATTCTCACGTATCGAAAGTTAACAGGCATTCACCATAAAATCGAATCGTTTGCTGCTTTGGTGGCATGAGTCAGGGTAAGAGAAGTAGATCTTCCACTGTAGTGGGTTTTTAATTCTCTAGTCAAGTGCGATAGTTTGTCATTAAAAAAACAACAACAACTAGGTGACCCTTATATATATATATATATATTTGTTACCGAAGGCTTAACTTTGCTTTCTCTAATATAATCCTAAATCTATTTTATTACTCTACGTGTTCTATTTGGGATGTAGTATAACGAGGGTGGATCCAAAGAGTCAAATGGTTGGCAGTCCGAAGTCACCTACAGGTGCTCAGAAGACAGGTGTGGCCCCAGGTTCTGAAATAGTGCAGCTTTGCAAGCCGCATGCGTTAGTACGCTCTAGCCTTGCATCACAGTGGACTCTGTGGCAACTGGCCACAACACGAACACCACGCAACCCTCGCAGAGTCATAGTGAGCCTCTTGGGCAGGGTAGGGCTACCCTTATGGGTTTCTGAGAAATACTGTAACTCTTAACGAAGGAGAAAGGCTCTTCTTTCTCCTGCAGAGTGACTGATGGTTTTGAACTGCTGGTTTTGCAGGAAGCAGCCCAAGGCATAACTATATATAATATATAATCTATATCAAGAAGTCATCCCAGCAATATATAATCTTATCTCAAGAAGGCATTCCAGCCCAGTTGATGGGTCTGATACTAACTGAAACCCTCTTCACAGTCACACAGTAGAAGGTCAATGGCACAGGAAGGTGAAGCAGAAGCCAGGAGGATCATAGGCCCATGGGCACAGCGTCCTGTGGATCCAAGATCCGTGAAAACATGATAGGGCACCAACAGCTTTCATGGGTGGGCACCCACATGAGGCTGCCCTGGAAGCAGACACAGAGTCCCCGTGAGGAAGACAATAAAGTCCCAGTAAAAGGACACACAGAGAGACATTCAGTTTCACCCTTATCAAAAAGATCCCACCTACCAGGAGGCATCAGCAGTGTGACATGACCTGATGGACAGGTTGGACGCTACCCCTCAACAAGTGCAAGTTGGCATGAAATCTAACAACCACAAACTACCCCTGGCCAAGTTGATATCTTTACACAACTCTTTAACAATACATCATCACAAACCAAGGACAATGATGAAATCACCACAAGCTCTAGAATTAAGTTACCTGTGTGGGTATCCCAACCCTCCCAATCTCAAGGTGTGTGTAAAATAGACATAATAATAATACATCAAAAAATATTGTTAAGCTTAAATTAGATAATATAATACGAAACAAGACCAACGAAACAGCCCGCTGCCATAGGGTAGATCACACTGCCCCTATTGGATTTCGAGACTGCACCTCTTTATGGGAGTAGAAAGCCTTGTCTTTCCCAGAGTAGCTGGTGGTTTTGAACTGTTAACCTGTCAGTTAACCCAATCTGTAACCATTATGTCACCAGGGTTCCGGCACACACGTATAAGAGCCTTTCAAAACGGTTGTTGAAAAATTCTATTTATCTTTTAATTCCATTTTCCCACAAGCTTTTTGAAGCGTCCTTCTAAGAACGGAATCCCGACACAGAGTAAACATGTGATGAAAATTCGCTGTTACTATAATTATAAACACGCAGTATATTCCACTCCCGTTGTAGTCACGCTAGAACGGTCATGTACCTACTTGTGTTTCTCTTGATTATAGTTCACCTGGTATTTGTTTGTTTCCACACAGCTTTACTCATGATCACAGTTCTACTTTCCACTTTACTAATATTTTCTTCACTCTCTCGTTTGAGTTAGTCTAGTTAAATTTGTTTGAATTTTGTTTTTTAACCCAGTACTCTGAATCAAAAGTCTTTTCACTGATAACAATTGTTCTTATTTTCTAACAAATGCATTTAAAGTGGTGAGCTTCAAAAAAAAAAGTTGCGACTTTCCTTCTGGATAGTACAACTTCCTTTGGTGTTGTTTTTGTGTGTCTGTGCATTTTCTTCTCTTGTTTTTTTAATTCTAAATATATGAAAATTTTCATTGTGGTGTCCCTTCCAAACAATGAGTAAATTAAAAATATGGATATAATTTTCCAAGTGATCTACCTCTTTGGATAGTGTCTCTTGGCATGTCCTCAGTGTCACGTGTGCTGTTTAAAGTTAGGAATTCCCAATGTGGCCCCAAGACCCGGGAAGTTTTTCCAAATATGCCTGGTTTGTGTTAAAATAAATGTACAGGTTCTATTTCTTTAATAGTCATATTAGGTAGAAAATTTTATTAGAAACGAATAACTATATTGAAACTTATTTTAATTAAGCTAGTAAATATTACCTGTAAGTTGTGGGGATGGAGGAAGTGTGGTAAAGTCATGTTCTTATTTTTCTGTCAGTTTTATATATTTTAAAGCTTTAAAACTATTAGGTATGTTGTTTCCTAGCTACTGTACTTCTCGGTAAATTGATCTACTTCTAAATCTGTAGAATACTAATGTCTGTTTATTTTTTTCTGCCGGAATTCAATTTTCTTGGTAGCTGTAACATACATGAGCTTCTTGTGAGTATTTACACTATTTTATGGAGATGCTAGAGAAACAAATGACATGTTCTCGACTCAAGGAAATTTCAATCCCTATCGTATACCTGTTTTTTACTGTTTATTTTTAAGACTGTCTGAATGCATAGCTTTTTTTATCTTCTCACAAATACTTAATTTTGTTCTTATAATAGTCTTAGTGATGCACATACCTTATTTAATAGATTCAATATCCTTAGTTATAACTAAGAATTTTCTAAATGTTTAAGATAGTTGCCGTAAAGTTAATATCACATCCAGGAAAACAGGATGTTTATTTCCTGGTGTTGTCTGACAAAAAAATATCAAAATGATGCATTTTACCATGTTTTAAATTTCTTTTCTAGAAATGTGATCATTTTAAACATAATCTGTGAAAAAAAAAACGTGGCTTCACTTCACAGGTGTAATATACAGTCTCTTTGTAGCTAATTAAAGAGCCCAGACATGAAAGATTTCCCCATATAGTTTATAATTTGGGGGTGATATTTTAAGTATTCAGAGTGGAAGGGGACAGTAGATTTTTTATTTATATTTTTATAGCTGGAACATTAAAATATACTTAGTGGAAAGATGAACAATGCGTACAACAGGAACCTAAAAACCCGACAAAATTGGGTCATCTGCTGCCCTACAATCGTCAGGAACTTGACATTTCTCCACAGCTCAATTTACTTCAGATTTCTTATCCCCGAAATACAGAATGAGAAAGCCGGAGCGAGCCTAAAATGATTCGATTCCATTTTAAAACACTTTGTGTAAAAAAGAGAGCCGTGTACATAATACCAATGGGTAGTTTGTAAAAGAGAAGCTTTATACACGTGTTTTTCTGCCTGGGGATAAAATATTATCACACTAAAAGAGATGCTTTTGTAAGAAAAACCTGAATGCGCACGGTGCGTTTCCCCTTACACCGTCTTCCATGGCATTGTTGAGACGGGTGAACACAAGGCTCTGTGTTTGTTTTTAATTTATGTGGTTCTTTTGCTTTTGTAATTTAAACAGCAATTACATCTCTCTTAAGTACTCTTCAAAGGAGTAGCTATTGCATACGGGATTCCTGGATATCGTGCTCATATTCCTTAAGCGGTGCAAGGGAATAAGCGGATGGAGCAATGCTAGAATGTTGATGACAAAGCTATAGGTGTAAAGAATCCATTGGGTTCCTTTTCCCAAGCTGCCTCCTTATGCGGTTGTTTAATGTGAGAGGTTTTCCTACCCCCCTCCTTGCAAAGCTTTAAAAAAAAAGTTCTAATCAACTTTTGTACATTATGTAGAACTTCTTTTTCTAAACTCTGCAAAAGAAAGTTTCATATTTAATGGGCAATCATGAATTATTCCATTTATTATCTACTTCCTCCTTTCAAAGACTATCTGGATAAAAGGAGGGGTGAATCATTTCAAAAAATACAATACATTTTTAATGGGAAGGTGCAAACTACAGATTCTCATGATTATTAGTAAGTGCAAAGGAAACAGAATTTTACTTGCAAAACTCATCAAACTCCTACAAAGATAAAATGCATGACATACTTTAGTTCAAAAAAAGAACACAGCAAGCTGAAGTTTTCTTTTCAATTCAATTTGTTGTCCTTCCTGAGTTTATGTTGGACCTCTCTCTGTTATCATTTGAAATGAACCTTTGACTCAGTTTGCGTGGGAAATGGGTAGGCTGGGTGTGTAACAGTGTGTGGAGAGGAAACAAATAGAAAATTCAGTGATGTTACGATTTGAGACAAAATAGCAGAATTTTAGAAAAACTGGAGACTATCACTGAATGATGTTTCAAAAAACAAGTTTGTACTCTATGGAGTTTTATGTGAATTCTTAAAAAATAGTAAAAACTAACTCAGACAAAAATGAGGATGGGCTGGCATCATCGTGTCTGCGGGCATGTGTAGCCCATTGTGTCCAGTCTTTGGGATGTAGCTCAATTTCTGTTTGCCTCTTCTTTTTCTTATGGCTGTTGTCATTGTTAGGAGCAGACTATTATACGACTGCAATAAATAACTATGTTCAGAGTGTACATTATATCAAGTAATGAGTATTTGGATTTCTTTTCTGGCATTTATTTGTAGCTTACTTCAAAAACTAAGATTACTTCCAGGCTTTTTGTTACCCTTATGTTTAATTGGGTTTCTTTTTTTTTTTTCTTTTTTTAATTGGGTTTCTTATAGTTGAGTGTTCCGGAGTAATACGAGAGAAAAGAACAAAAATGCAGAGCCTTATTTAGCCAAAGGTGTTTGGACTGCAGTTTTTTACTTCCGTCTTGAAAATACTTTCATTGAAAATTCTTCTTAAACAATGACATTCATTTCCTACTTTTGAGGTCTCGTCTTTTGGCTTAAAGGATTCTTAGGTTTTAAAATGTTTGAATTTCTCTGGGGAGTTTAAAAGCAATAAGACCGTTTATAAAAATTGTATGTGTGATTACCCTTTATAGAAAGGAAGTTTTCTTCCACTGTTTGCTCCAAACTTCAATAGAAAAACTTAAAAAAAAATGTTTTTGAGTTGTCGGGGTTTTTTTTTTTTAATAAAGAGAATGAACAAATGATGTTAAAATCTTGTATCGTAGCTATGTGGGGAAATATTACATTAATACTTTATATTGAAGAGTAGTTTGTTCATTTCCAATTGATGACAATAGCTGTACTCCAAAGATTTAATTGAATGGTGGTCGCTTGAGTAAATGACTCATTTTTAACAGGTGTGCACATAATAAGTGCTTTCATAGTATGAAAGGAAATATTTAACGCTAATGAAAGATCAGCACTCGCAATGTCTGCTAAATCATAATTTCTCTTGTCTGATAACCGGAAACAGTTACCAAAGAACATATTATTTGGTTTATTGAGCTTAGAAAAGTGATTGATTTTTTGCTAAACATCAGTTCTAACATTGAATCTGATAAATAATCTTTGTTCCATAATCTTTTTTTCCACTCCATCAAGACATAACATGTATATCAAATTTAAATAATTCTTGTTAAAATAAAATCCTATGGTGCTGTTGGGAGAAGTCTCTACTATCAAGTGTCTGAAAATTTTAATACAGGTTCAAGGAATTCTTTTAGTAAGAGTCCTATTTACAAAGGACTATGAGTTAAGTTTTATTTCTACTTATTATTGTTAAGAGTTTAGTTTTTTCAAGGCAATAAAAGGCTGGATTTGAGTTAGTTTGTCCCCACCAGGTGACATTTTTCAATTTGTATTTATTCTATGATATCATTCTGTCTTTAATAGTTAACAGAAGAAAAATTATATTTTCCAAAAATTTATACCAAAACTTTGTTCACATAATGATATTAAAAATTCTAGTCCTACACCGCTGGAAAGCATGTTATTAATTTATTTTAAGCTACCAAATTAGTTATCTAGTCACCTTGAATTGAAACTGAAAAATATATTGCTGTACTAACTAGCTCTGATTTTCTGATAACCCTGTATGTTGACTCATTTTTCCATTTGCATGGTTAAAGGTTATATATTCATTTGGAAAACAATTCTAGTGAAATAAACATAGGCATACATAAGTTGCATTTAACTTTGACATGAACTTAAAATGCTAGATATGTCGGTGATTTCAAGAGGTTTTATATAAAATTATTAGCAAACATAAGATATATTTCTAGTTTCAAATGATAGTAGAGTTATTTCCAGGCTTTTAAAGCTTTATGTTTATAATTGGTTTTCATGTAATTGAACGCTATGGAGCAATATGAAAGAAAAGAGCGCAGTTTGCTAACGTAGGGTATAAGTACTGCACAATACTTACGTATTTTTTCCATTTTGCTCTCTCTTTTCAACTTTTTCTTAAAACAAAAATCAACTATCAATTTCACCAAAAATGAAAGACTGCTAAACTGGGTATGATATTAAAATTCCAATTACTTGGTTAATCACAGTTGCAATAATTTTATTTCACGTGTCTTTTTATTGATGGAAATGCATATGCAGAAGTTGTAAGAACCGGGTTTTGATCAATAAATGTGTATTATTCTTTAAAAACAATTCCCCTAACATTGTAAAGAGAAAATGAGAAGGTTCACGTTAATGACTAAATCTACTAAAAATGACTCCTTATGATAAAGGGCAGTTTCTTTTGTGCCATAGGCTCTTTTTACTGAGATGTAGCAGCTAGATAGCGAAACTAAGCCATATAAACAACCAACAGTGATCACCAGATTTACTGGTGAATGTACGGAAATGCACATTGCTTTTTTATACGTACATTATTCATATTAACAAAAAAGCCTTGTAACTATGTATGTTTTTATCTTGAGATAGAGTTCTAATTTTCTCAAACACATAAATGGAATGGTGTGATAGCTATTGACCTATGCTACACCACCTGCCCTATTTACATGCCTGACAGTGGCGTGTTTGCTAATGGATGCTCTAGATAGCTACATGTTTCCAGATGGATGAGCAAGAATGCCTTGCATAACTTTACATTTATCTCCTTTGACTGTCATCTTATTTGCATACCAATTAAAATAATATCTGTATTAAGATGAATAATGAAAGTTATCAAATGATATGAGTGCAGTTTGCTAAATTTCCAGTAGATGCCCCCAGAGACCAGTCAACTCACAGGAAATCCTTCAAATAAAAAAAAATTAAAAAAAACAAGACGCAAGATTTTTGGGGGGGTTAAGCTTCAAACTTTCTTTTTGCTATCTTTTGAAGTACATGGAAAATGAAAAGTTCCAAAAGGTGTCAGTTCTTCACCTGTCCTTACCCAAAATTGTATGTGAGTATTGGTTGTCTGGTTTTCCATTAGTATTAATCATATGATAAAAAAGAATTAAAAATCTGATTGCACAAAATTAAGACTATTGCTCCCACATTTCCTTGTAATGCTAGATACTTTTAAAGCTGTCAGTTTCAGCATTTCTTCTATGGTCTGTACTGGAAAAAATAGGGAAATACTTTATCTTTGTTTTAGGGGCTTTGAGGGGAAATAAAATAGCCTTGTCACAAAATCTATAAAATGTGCCCAAATAATTTCTAATATGATTTTATCAGTTCTTGTATATGGAGAAATGCCTATTTTTCATTCTAATTATTAGGATATCTATTTGCACTGATATGTATGGGTAATAATAATGACTCACTTTATTCCATGGAAATTATATTAACTGAAGCTATTTAAGTATTAATTTAAGAGTCGATGTAATTATCCCATAGGTAATTCCAATAACATTTATTCCTACAATATGAATGTAAGGCTGTTATAACTGACACATAGATAACCCACTAGTGACTTATAAAAATTAACCTAATAAAACAAAAACACTAGCCGACTTCTGATTAAATATTACACACCTTTTAAGTTTGTCGTTGCCAGATTAAATACAAGTGTTATGACCTTGTTTTAAGATACCTTTTTTCCTAGCTGCTCTTGAAGTATTTTATTCAACATGAGCTCACCTTGACTTTGTAGCTCTTGCTTGCCCTGTGAAAAATTGCATTGAATGTTTGAATTCTTGCTCATGGATCTTTATTTTGAAAGTCTAGTAACAAATGCAAGTACTTGTATGTCCAGAGAAAATGAAGTACGTGGTCGTCTTTATGGCTTCACTCGTTCGTCCCTTCAAGTTTGTAGAGATGTGTGTGCTTCCCCTTCTGTGTATTCCTCTTTGTCAGAGGTTTAGCCTTTAGCATTACACGTCTTCCGTAGCACTCACATCTGTGTCGTTTGCTGTGGATGGCTGCTGCCGACTCACTGCTCCCTCCGTTTAAGGGACAGTATCCTCTTGGGGAGCCATGCGATGATAGTGATTTCTCCCCCTAATCCAACAGCAACATGGATTTGTAGGAATCGGGGCATTCGAAGCAGAGAGGGACAGGCATCATAATTGTCGAATGGTGTCAAATTCCTAAACAATCAGTGTAAATAAACAGAAAATGGTGTGGTGACGAAGGAAAATCAGCAGCACTTAATACAGCAAGAGGGACTGTGAAGTGGAAAGGTTTCAGAATCTGCAGCCAGAGAAACGCCGGGAATGAACTTAGCCTCGGCTGACCTCACAGGGCTTTGGGCAAGTCACAAGCTCGCAGAGGAGGCTCTTTCCCTGGGAAATGGAAGTGGCCGTTTGTAGCGTCGGTGTGTGCACCGGAGATCGTGTCGACACAGCGCTGGACACTCTGTAGTGCCCTCTCTAAAGTACGGATTCAAAACCATTTAAGGCAGCAGTTTGAAATGAGAACTCCGGAGCTGTTTAGAAGCTCGCTCTCTCCTAGTTTGTGGAATCTTTCCCTTATCGCAAAATGTCTCAGGGGAACGTGGATGTCATTCAGATTGAGTGGCGCCTTTCAATGGCAGAAGGGTAATAAAGCCCCAGTGACGTGCTTGGCCACATAATGCCATTCTCAATTCATTCTTCTCCGACTGGATGGTCATCACTAACCCCGTGCAGCCTCGCTGTCCGCAATGGCAAACGATCTGTGAGATGTTTGTTGTTGTTCTCGCCTTACGATGCACATTCACCCATTTCTAGCTTGCCCAGGAGACCCCGCACATCTTCAGCGTCTACAGATGTCATGTTTTCTTCTAGAAGAGCTCTCCTCATGTTGTGCGAACTCCGTAAATCTCTCCATAAATTTCACCAGGATTCCCACTCACTCTCACCCAGTATAATCAGTGATGTCGGGTCAAGGAGATATTTCATCCACTGAGAGTTACAAACACTATGTTCAGCTGATTTAATATACTAGTGAATTTTTAAAAAACCAACTAGATGTCCTAAATCTACTAACAACAAAAATAATGAATTTGAATACTGTTTATATTTCTACTTCTGTTCAAAAACATATTCATCTGGATGTGGAGCTTGGTTATGCTCATCTGTGATGAAGTAAAATGTAAGAAAAATAAAAATTTTTTAAAAGGCAGAAATGGGCACACATTTTGTTTGCAGGTGTTGGTGCATTTTAATAATGAAGATAATTCAAGGAAATTCATTATGGTAGCAATTGTACAATATTGCTTAATGTAAATGAATTATGGAAAGATATGATACTTGTATTGTCTCCCATTAAAAAGGTTTGGGGGAAAAATAAATGAATCATATAAACTATGAAGGTTTAAAGAAGAACCTACTTAATACATTGCTATAATTGCTCCTTTTTTGCTCTCCAGGTCTGAACAATGGCATGCATGTATGTATGTGTCTGCAAAATGGAGACAATATCAATATAGTTACATACATATTTTCTATTTGGAATATCTTCTCCAAAAACTATTCATTTAAAATTTTTACTTTATATATATATTTTAATTACTATCATATAGCATAGATGTTTGGGAAAAGATGTCTTAGAAATAATTCAGTCCTATTCCTTTTGAATCAGTCAGTGTTCTTTAGTCAGAGGCAAGGGAAATGATTTCAAACTAAAGTAAGTAGGAATACATTTGGCGGGAAGGGTCCTGGTTAACAAGCTGAATGTAAAGAAGAACACAGACCAGAAGAAAAGGACAAGACACAGACGTTTCCAGACATCTTGGCAACAAGAATCCGGGAGCCCTAGGGGCACTCTAGAGTAAGCAAGCTTTGAACTAGTAACCACGGGTCAGGATTTCAACCCCGCCAGCCCCTCAGTGGGAGAAAAATGAGGCTGTTTGCTCCTGTAAAGGTTTACGAAGTCTCAGGAATCCTATTTAGCAGCGGTTCTCAACCTGTGGGTCGCGACCCCTTTGGGAGTCAAATGACCCTTTCACAGGGGTCACCCGATTCATCACAGTAGCAAAATGACAGTGATGGAATAACAACGAAATGTTATGGTTGAGGGGGTCACCACAACACGAGGAACTGTCTGGAAGGGTCACGGCATTAGGAAGGTTGAGAACCACTGCTCTACGGTCTCTGTGAGATGGAATTAACTGGATGGCAGTGGGTCAGGCAGCAAGAGCTACCTAAAGAGTTTTATCAGATACCTCCAATGTATTCATTGAGCTCCAAAACCCATTTATGCCCTTGTGTTCTGTGATTCAGCATCCTAGGAGAGAAGCCAGTTGGTCTAATTTGAGTCAGTAACCTACCCACCTGAGGTAGTTTATTGTGCCAGCCCGGCCGATAAACACATGTGGGATTAGTTGAAGGGCAGAGAGATAAATGGTTTGACGAGCCTCGCCTCTCTTGTCTCTTGTTCTTTGATCATCGGACCAGTCTGCGGCTGCCTTGTTTGTTCTTTGCCTCAATTTGAAAGTTACACTACCTGTAGGACTCCTAACCCGTGGACTGTGTCACTGTAATTTGAGGTTCCTTCAAGACCTGCTTTGCCACACTGTTGGAATTTACATCTTCTGAGCTGGGGACTGTCAGACCCTGTCATCTGGCTGACTGTTGGTGACCTGCCTTGCTGTTTGCTGCCTGTGCTGGGATAACCTGAATTTCTCTACAGAGGACTACCTGGCGGCCCTCAAGACTTGAAGGACTGCCAGTGTCTCACAGCTGTCTCACGGGAGTGAGTTGCACTGAGCCATTTGTGCTGTTTTATAATTTAATTAACTGTTTATTTCTTATGTTATACATCTATCTATCTGTATAAATATATACACAATTATTAGCATTTTGGTTTTGTTTCTCTAGAGAACCCTGTCTAACACACCACCTCTTGGCCAAGGGGGTCTTTGAATGCCAGTCCTACCACAACTGTCCAGTCATTATGGGATCAGTAATACCAACGTTTATTGAAGAGCTATTACCTGGGGAAACAGGACTCTATGCTGTGAAGCCCAGCATCAACAAAAGCAGAAAACAAAGCCAGTCGCCCTGGAGTTGATTCACTCTCCTGGCATCCCCATGTATGACAGAATAGAACCATGTTCCATTGGGTCTTCTATGCCTGTGTTTTGGGAGGTACATTGCCAGGCCTTTCCACAGAAGCCCAGGCCCAGAAGGTGACTCTCAGCATTTGTCTCCATTGGGATTGGACTTGAGAGGACATGCTATTTCCCTGTCTAGCATTTATTTGCACGGCCTAAAGTTTGTATTTTAATTTTTATCGATTGATAATTTTCTTTATTATTGCCTTGGGATGTTTTCTTCACTCATAGGTAAATAGGCTGGCAGCCCCTGCAGAAACACGGTACTCTTTGGAGACAAAAGGAGATTTCCAGCACTTGCTCCTTCAAAGTCTCCTATCCTGCACCCCCGACCATGTCCTTAGCACCCCTGGAATATCACCTCAGGCTCGTCAAACTCAAATTGTCTGAGACACAAAACATACTGTCTTTCCCCAAATCTATTCATTCTCCTGGGTTCCTTCAACACCTTTAGCAAATTAAATCAAACCAAAGTCGAAACTGGTTGCCTGCTTTCCTTCCAAGATGCCTCTGGATGGATTCGAATCACCAACTTGGTTGGTTAGGTTGCACAATTAGTCAAGCCCACAGGACTCCTCTTCAGCAAAGTACCAAGTACACTAACCAATGACCTAGTTGTTAACTCCTCCCTTTTCACCCAATTATTAAACACCCACTGTTTTTATATCCTAAATATATTTTGCATCTACCTGCACTCCCATTGCCTTTTCCCAAGTCTAGCTCCTCTTACTTCTTCTTTAAGTTAGACCAAGGTCTCCAATCTGTTCTTCCGGTTCCCTTTTACTATGGCTTCTTCCCATCAGTTCTCCTGGATCAGCTGTGAATTTCAGAGTTACAGAATCAAGGATGCTAAATTGAAAGTCTTTACTTTTTCATAACTTAATTTTAATTTCTGTCCCTGGATCTTGATCTCCCCTAGTGTAAAATAAAATCTAATTTGTCATTCAAAGGTAAAGTCAGTCCAATTGAGCAATTTCTCAGCTTATTCCAGATTGTAAAATTGTTGCCCCCTCACCCTATCATCCTATATAGAAACAACATTGTATTCAGAGGGGGAAAAGCATTGTGTGTGGAATTGAGTTGCCAGACTTAACAGATGAAAATCCAGAACATCTAGTTACATTTCAATGTCAGATAAACAAATATTTTGTATAAATATGTCCATGCAATATTGGGGACATGTTCATATTTTAAAATAGCCATTGTTTATCTGAAACCTAAATTTTTAGCAGGGGGATGTTCATTTTTCCTGGCAACCATGAGGCTAGGATAGGGATCTGTCAGCACTTACTTTTGGTAAACTCTGAATTTTTGATAAACTTTGCCCGGTATCTGTTTCCTTGCCACCACAATTCTAATTTTCCATAGGGTAGTAATATGTGCAGGAACAGGACAGAGATGTTTTCCAGGCTCCCTTGCACCAAGGGGTGGCCAAGTGACATAGTTGTGGTCAATGAGACCAAAGTGAAAGTAGTTCCAAGAATGCTTTTATTTTTCTCAATAACAGGGAAGTACAATATCAGCAGCTCACTTCCTTAATGCTAGTTCTTCAATGGCTCTACAGTACTGCCAACTTCTCCTAAACTTCTTTTTGTGCTTTAATGTTTGATCTGGTTCTGCCTTCTCTTTCTCTGATGTCAGGTACCACCCATCTCCCCCCTCACCAGTCTCTGTGTGGTTTATTCTGTGCTTTAGCTGATTACCTGAGAACTTCTTAGAGGCTAGGCCGTGGTTAGATTTCTGTTTGTTCATTTTAAACTCTGTACATCACTCTAAGGCACAGCCCAAAATTGAGAACCAACAGTGCAGAGTCTCCAAGTCCCAGCGTATTTTCACAGGCGTGCTTTCATTTCATCCTTAGCAGACTCCAGTGAGGTAGATAGTATATATGTTAACGTGTGCATTTTTATGGGTAAGAAGATTGAGATTCAGGGGGATTAGGTAAAACTGGCTTCCAATTTGAGTTTTCAGACTCAGTCCAATGCTGTCTGCACACTGAAATTTTTATTGCTAGTCACATCATATCGCATAATCGATAGATTTAAATTAAATGCACCTACCAACATTTCTGTGAAGAAATCAGAATGAAGCTATACTTGACACTTGGTTGTTCTTTTTTGTGAATGAATAGCATCCAGACAACTAGTGTCTGTTGTTCAGTGCCTTTGCTCTGGTTCCAACTCCTGGTGCTGCCTGTGTGCACAGTAGAGCTGCTCCCCGGGGGCTCCCGCCGACTGCCAGGCGGTGCTGCTGAGTGCCGCCAGGAGGGTTTGAGCCACCACTCTTTCCGCTAGAGACGATCTTTTAACAGGTGAGCATCTTTGCTGTATCAGGAAAGCATTATTAAGCTGCTAACTGAAAGGTCAGCAGTTCAAACCCACCACCTGCTTCACTGGGAAAAGATGGGTCTCTGTCCCCGTAGAGAAATAAGGACTCCAGAACCTTAAGGAGCCATTCTACTCTGTGCTACAAGTTCAGCATGCCTGGGCAGCTGTTCAAAGGCAGCAGGGTTGGTTTTGGTTGGGGTGCGAAGTGACAGCATTGCATAGGGTAAGGAATTGGTGAGTTTGAGCCCACCAGCCCTTACCCCACAGAAGGATATTCCAGTGTGTTTCTGTAAAGATGTACAGGCGGGGCAGTTCTCATCTGCCCTGCAGCGTTGCTGTGTGTCAGAATCTGATTGTGATGGCAATGTACTTTATAATAATTATCCCACAACTGTATTTGCTGGAGAACAAATTTCACAATTATTTGTTTAGTTGGCTGTGTTTCCTCGGTAGGATGTGAATGTCACAGGAGCATTCAAATCTGTTTAGTCCAGAAGAGGGTAGACAAGCCATTAACTGTTGAATAAATGAATGGATATCTTATACCTCATTTAACATTCTAACTCCTTGTATGTGGTTTATTATTGAATTTAGATGTGACATAAACTAAAGAACGACTGGCTTAATTTTAATTGGAAAAAATGTGATGTGGTAACCCACTCAAAAGGCAGTGTCATTGAGTGGCTGCCAATTCGTGCAGGACAGGGTGGAAGCGCCTGTGCGTTTCGGAGACTTACTCTTTACAGGAGCAGAAAGCCTGCTCTTCCTCCCGAGGAGTGGCCGGTGCTTTCGGACTGCTGACTTTGGTATAACCACTGTTAGTACATGTTTTTAGCATGAATGAATGAGTGGGTGGATGGACAGACTTCCACAGCACATGACATGTCTCGTGACTACATCGTTTGCGGCAAGATGGAATGTTCAATTTTTCATTGGCTCATTAGCTTTGTGTGTGTATGAGGGCGGGCTAGTAGGTCGAGTAATTTTTATATGTATTGTCAATCAACGAACTCATTTGTCCTAATCAACCGGAGCTGAGCTCTGGAACTGATATATTTATAACATAATTTCATTAACATGACTGTATTTAGATGGCTCCTGGCATCGTTCATTAAACTGAAGTTGTTCCGTGATAAGGGTTAGCGGGCACGGATTTCTGAAATCCTTCAGTACTTTTATGGAGATGGAAGAAGAGAAGGTGGTGTGATTCCGCCTGTACGATCAAAGCGCCGTGTGGATTTGGAGGATTAAAATTCAGCTTGGTGTGTTCTGGTTCTTGTTCCCAGCCACAGGAACTCGTACAAGAAGAACATCTGTGTGGACATGCTGCGAGAGGGCTATCATAAGTCCTTCACGGAGCTCTTCTACCTGATGGAGCAGTGGGACACCCTGCGGGAGGCTGCGAAGGCTCGGTCCACCTTCTGGCTGCAGAGGCCCCTAGAAGAGCAGCCTGATAAACTGGATCACTTGTACCACTACCTGACCCTGGCAGAGATCGCTGAAAGGAAAGGTAAGCAGCAGCAGGAGCCCGAGCCGCCAGCTCCCGAGGGAGGACGCCAGATGTGGCTTGTAGATTCTCCAACATGAAGGCAACTTAGCCCCGTGGAGGTTCGTCAACGAAGCATGTCTTTAGAATAAATGATAGGGAACGCCGAACCAACACAAAGTCCGGAGCTTTGCAAGACCTGCAAGTCTATTAGGTCCTTTCTTATAAACGAGCCAGTTTTCCTTCCTGTATAGTCTGAAGATTGCGAAACTGCTGTTTTCAAGGAGCACTATAACTTAAAAATCACACCCATTTCCCAGTATTTTTATCAGGGACTTTGGAGATTTTAATAAAAACTCCTAAAGAATTGAATCAGGGAGTTTGCATTAGGAGATGTATGCTAACAGTTTCGCTAGATTCCACCCTATATTGGGGGACTGGGATCTGAGACAAATAGCATGTCTCTGCATATTCTGATTGCTTCTCGTGGGACAGGCCAGCCTTTCATTTAGTCAGATCAGGCGCTTCTCTTGACAGCAGTCATCTAGACTCGCTTAAATTCCTTTCGGAAACATCTTTTGGCTCTTCTGGGGCAAGACATGTTTTGAGTAAGTTGGTCCTTTCTTCTCAAACTATTTTCCTTTTGCTAAAAAAGTTCTTTGTCTGTACTTTCTCTGCACCTCCTGTGATGTTCTGATCAAGACCTTGAGCCCCAGGTGGCTGGGAGAGAGATAGCAATAAGGACACTGAATAACCAAATCAATAGATAGTTCAAGTTTTATCTATACATGACCTTAAATTACCATCAAGCATCAATCAGGCAGCATGTTTTTCTTCCAAAAATGTTTGTGTAGAATACCCAAAGTATGTTCAGTACTCGCGCAATTCCTTAAAATGTTTTTGTGTTTATGCAAAACAAAGCAAACGTAACTGTCTGGATAAATGTCTTGGGCATATCAGGTGATTTAACATCCACGTTAAACAGCTTGGTTTATTGCAGGACTTAATATAAGCCTTAAGGTACGACTATGTTTGATGGTTCACCCAAGGAAGGAAATTAGAAAGAACATTTCTCAAATTTATTTGATCACAGAATCTCCTTTTTGGAGAGTATAATGAGAAGCTTTTGCCTAAGTAATCAATAACAATAGAATTGGTTTTGAACCCCTGGCCATACCTGCTGGCAGTGCACGAAAGTGGTATACAAAAAGAAGAGAAGTTAAAAATTGAAGGCCATGTGTATGCAATGTCTAAAGATACAACACTTGGACAAGTTCATTTCTAACTAATACAGCGAAAAACTGCTCCATTTCATGAAGAAAAAAATCCCTTTTATGACTAGTAGTTTCAAATTTATGAAATATTAATAGCTTACATAATGCATTCTAAAAACATTGTTTATGAAATGTTATTCTATTAAGGTTTAATTACTGGGACATAGGAAAAGTTATTTCAGGGCCACAAGTATTCTTTTTAAAAAGCTCTTTATAGAGTCTTTGTTTGTTTAATCAAGAATATAAAGTGTTTTACTTATGGGCTTTTAAAAGCAAGAACTCTCTCATTACTAACCGTGACAAAGAATATAAAATATTATGAAAATGGGCTTGCCTGCCCTTGATCCTCTGTGTAGGAGGTTCAGGATGGAGAGATAAGCATCGTGAGTGGGTTCTGAGGTGACATGTTCACTTTAAGTACAGAACCGTTTGCTTTTCATCCAAGCTGTTGCCCATCCTGAGGTCCATGAAGAAGCAGAGTTGTCCAGAAGAATCTTCAGCACATTAAAAAGTAGAGAATCTTTATCAATATTTACTTTTCAATCCATACCAAATTATGGTCCTACATAAAGGAATGGGACAGGTCTTAAGACAATCGAGGCATCTTATGCACAATTCTTATCAGCTACACTTTGTTGTGATTAGCATGTTTCATCTCATTGAGTCTTTTGAGTGTTCACTCTATAGGAGTACTATTGGGCAATATATACCATATATACTTGAGTATAAGCTCCCTGATATCAGCTGCGGTACCTAATTTTACCACAAAAATGGCATCAAAAAGGTGCTGAAATTGTTAATGATGCGGGTGCAGAGTGGGGACCCAGGGTCCACCTGGGGGGAATTGGACATCCCCTTGCAGAAGGGCTGTGGGGAGGTAACAAACCAGTCAGAGTGTAGTGTAGCAATGATGAGGCATACAATTTTCCTCTAGTTCTTGAAGGCCCCCCCCCACTATCATGATCCCAGTTCTATCCATGTAACCGGCTGGACCAGGAGATGTACACTGGCATGGATGGGAACTGGAAATGCGGGGAATCCAAGACAGATGAGCTCCTCTGGATGAGTGGAAGGAGGGTAGGGAGATGACAAGGTCTACATGTAACCTCCTCCCTGGAGGACGGACAGCGGAGAACTGGGTGAGGAAGACGTTGGATGGTGTAAGATATGATAAAATAATAATTATCTATAAATTATCAAGGGGTAGGGGAGAAGGGGAGTGGGGAGGGAGGGGAAAATGAGGAGCTGATACCAAGGGCTCAAGTAGAAAGCAAGTATTTTGAGAATGATGATGGCAACATATGTATGAATGTGCTGGACACAAATGATGCTTGTATGGATTGTAAAAAGAGTTGTATGAGGCCCTAATAAAATGATTTTTTTAAAGGCTGAAAATCTTGGCTTATACACGAGTATGTACGGTAAATCTTTTTCTTTATTGTAATCCCTTCGGGAACATAGGATTGATGTTCCTGGAGAATGAACCGCCATTGATATCCATGAATTCGAACAGAGAATGATTGCTGTTAAAACATCTTACAGATGCCATTGATATCACTAAATGGTTCAAACACCTGTGAAACCCCGAATTAACACACATGGGATAGTTATTTCATAGCAACAACCAACTACTCTCCTTGGACCTCGGGGTCACCTCCCATTCACAGATCTGCTGTCGGCATGGATGCGGACACACAAAGATTCTGAACTTGTTCACACTCACGTTGAGAGGGAGGTTGACAGAAAGTGTAATCTATTACATGCAGTGTTTGCTTTCAAATTTCCTATTGCAGTGGGGCTGATAAAACTGATTGCCCATTTATTCACACACTTTCTTTTCTTTTTTTTTTTTTTTTGTCCGTAAAGGTTGGTTTTAGAAACAGAACTTACAGAAGACTTAAGGAGTAAATTACTATCTGGGTGAGAAGGATGTCTCATATTGATACATTTCAAGCAGGAACAAAAATATACAAAATGGAAACATAGAAATTCACTGTTTCCATCTGTCAGCACCTTGTTGTGGTTTAGTTTGTGGGTCTGTGTTTTCAGTCTTTGAGTAGAATTCTCTGATATATTCATTTCCTTTCTGTTGCATTTATATGCATCATCTTTTTGTTGTGATTCAGAAGCATTGCTTGCGTGAAAATTTTTACACGCTATTCAAACCTCAGATGGGAAAAATGCGTGGTGATAACATACATGCATTTCTTCCCCTCGAAACTGAGCACTTTGCTCATTATCCTGTCCCCCACCTTCCCTACAGTCTGGTGTTTTAATATATCCAACCTTCCTAAGTTTGGGGGAAAGATTTTCGTGCCTAGCTGAATAGCCTTTTACTAATGCAGTTATTTTAATAACTAAAAGGCATTCATTTAATTTTTAGAATTAGATTTTAACTTTAACAACAGGTAACCCTATTTTTGAGGAAAAATAGAAAATACAAGTCACTTTATTGGTTTCCCATTCGAAGGGATGCTTTGTGCGGCACTGTTCTAAGGCAACTTATGTTTTTCTCTCTTTGAAGAGTACTTTGAAGATGTATATAATAACTTGTACGCTCTGGCCTGTTACTTCAATACTCCTGAAGACCAGTGGGTAAGGAATCACTTTTATGAACGGTGTTTTAAGATTGCTCAACTGATCAAAATTGATGGAGGGAAGAAAGAAGCCGAATCGCATTCGAACATGGGCCTTCTCTACGAAGAAGATGGTAAGTGGACGTCTGCTGGGTAATGTTGAGGATGCAGGAGCCAGGCAAGCAGGAAGCACAGGAGGGTGGAGAAAGGTCCGGAGGGCTCAAGATGCGATGTCAGTGGCTGAGATCAAACAGCAAAGCAGTGTGACTTTCAGAAACGGTTTCAGAATTCCTTGCAGTCATACCTCCCACCCACGTTCTCAAGGAGATAAAACATTCTTCCATCCCCTACACACCCACACACCCCTCAGGCCATGCACTTTGCTGGTATAATTTTTTTTTCTTTCCCTTCATGACAGCCTACTTGATTTATTATAACTTGATTTCTCCTGTAGGAAAATGTTTGCATAAAGGAAGACTATGCTTAGTAATTTTCCTAGTACCCTGGGTTGTCTACAAATGCCCACTGCCTTTGAGTCTCTTTCCCCTCACAGGGACCCAACAGGACAGAGTACCACTGCCCCATAGGGTTTCCAAGACGGGAAATCTTAAAACAATTATTGGGCCTCCACTTTCTCCCATGGAATGGCTGGTGGGTTGGAATTGCCAACCTCTTTGGTTAGCAGCCAAGTGCTTTGCCCACTGCCCCATCAGGACTAAAACACACATTAGCCATATAATTCAGACTCCCCCTACCTGCCCCCATTACGACTGCATAATGATTTCTTGTGAGTAGGGATGCTCCTGTAAATATAACTTTATATCTAACCATGCTATCTATTTTTTCCCTTACCAAAAACGCTGTTGGCACTTTTTTTTTAAACACCAGGAGAGCTACCTTGTGGCAGGGCTCTATGGGAATAATCAATACATTTCAACATAATAGAAACTGTAGTGATAATCATATGACAAAAACAGTTTAGGCAGGGTTGGGAAGGTTCTTATCTATCCTGCCTTCTGAGATAAGTGGCTTCTTTTTTTTAAAGTGTTTTATTAGGGGCTCATTCACCTCCTATCACAATCCATACATACATCAATTGTGTAAAGCATAGTTGTACATTCATTGCCCTCATCATTCTCAAAACATTTGCTCTCCACCTAAGCCCCTGGCATCAGCTCCTCATTTTTTCCTTTAAGTAATTTTTGTGTGTGTATTTTTATTTATTTATTTTTTAAAATCATTTTAATGGGGCTCATACAATCCTTATCACTATCCATACATACATCCATTGTGTCAAGCGCATATGTACATTTGTTGCCATCATCATTCTCAAAACATTTACATTCTACTTGAGCCCTTAATATCAACTGCTCATTTTCCCCCTCCCTCCCCACTCCCCCTACATCATGAACCCTTCATAATTCATAAATTATTATTATTTTGTCATATGTTACACTGTCCGACATCTCACCCTCCCCCCTCTTCTCTGCTGTCCATCCTTCACGGAGGAGACTGCATAGATTCTTGTAATCAGTTCCCCCTTTCTACCCCATATCCCTCCACCCTCCAGGCATCGCCACTCTCACCACTGGTCCTGAAGGAGCCATCTGTCCTGGTTCCCTGTGTTTCAGTTGCTATCTGTACCAATGTACATCCTCTCGTCTAGCTGTAAGGTAGAATTGGGATCATGATAGTGGGAGGAAGGAAGTATCTAAGAACTAGAGGAAAGTTATATGTTTCATCGTTGCTACCCTGCACCCACTGGCTCATCTCCTCCCCACAACTCTTCATTAAGGGGGTGTCCAGTTTCCTAACGATGGGCTTTCAGTATCCACTCTGCACTCACCCATTACCAATGGGCTTTGAGTCTCTACTCTGCACTCATCCACATTAACAATGATATGATTTTTTGTTCCTTGATGCTTGATATGCCTATCTTCCCTGTGGGCTTTGTTGCTTCTGAAATAGATGGCTGCTTGTTTATCTTTGAGCCTCCAAGACCCCAGACGCTATATCTTTTGATAGCTGGGCACCATCAGCTTTCTTCACCACATTTGCTTATGCACACGTTTATCTTCATTGATCGTATCAGGCAGATGGGCACCCACTGATATGATTTTTAGTTCTTTGGTGTCTGATAACTGGTCCCTTCTATACTTTGCAGTCAGACAGTCTGGTGTGCTTCTTCCATGTGGGCTTTGTTACTTCTCTGGTAGATGGCCATTTGTTTATCTTCAAGCCTTTAAGACCCCAGATGCTATATCCTTTGATAGCTGGGCACCATTAGCTTTCTTCACATTTGCTTATGCACACGTTAGTCTTCAGTGATCGTATCAGGAAGGTGGGCACACTCTGATATGATTTTTAGGTCTTTGGTGTCTGATAACTGGTCCCTTCTACAACTTGTGGTCAGACAGGCTGGTGTGCTTCTCAGCTAGATGGCTGCATGTTTATCTTCAAGCCTTTAAAACCCCAGAAGCTATATCTTTTGATAGCTGGGCACCATCAGCTTTCTTCACCACAGTTGCTTATGCACACATTTTTCTTCAGCAATTGTGTCGGGAAGGTGTGCATTCTGGAATGCCAATTTAATAGAACAACGTGTTCTTGCATTGCGTAAGTGCTTGAGTGGAGGCCCAATGTCCATCTGCTGCCTTAATACTAAACCTATAAATATATGTACATAGATCTGTTTCCCCACACTCTTATATAAATATATTTACATATGTACATTCCAGTCTTTAGACCCCAGTAAATACCCTTTGTCATCTAGTTATCTCCTCTATTTCCTTTTACTTTCCTCTTGTCTCACTATCATGCTCAGCCTTCATTTGGGTTTCAGTAATTTATCTTGGTTACCTTGCCCTTGTTGAATCCCTAGCAGGCTTCTCACACCCTCCTTGCCACTGATTTTGGATCACTTGTTGCTCCCTTGTCCCTGGGTTGGTCAGCACCACCTCCTTACCCCCTTCCTCCCCCTCTCCCATATTGCCCCAGAACCATTGGTCCCGTTGTTTTCTCCTCCATACTATTCATTTTCATCCGGTCTATCTTATCTAGATAGAGCTGTAGAGATAATCATATGCCAAAAATCAAGCCATAGCAAGATAGGTGATGAGTGAGAACACAGCGATGACAACAAAAAAAGACACCAATTAAATAAAGAAGTGGTTAGTCTTTTAAAAAAAAGATACCAATTACCCATAGAGGAATAAATTAATAAAAGAAAAAAAATTTTAAAAGAAAGAAAAACCTGTAAATAGATAAAGGTCTGATTTTTGATCTCTAGCCATGTCCTTCAGTCAGGTCCAATAGGGTACCATGCTCTGGCCCCAGAGTCTGTCCTTTGTACTCCCTCGGGGGCTCCCTGCTTTGCTCCAATGGTTGCTCTGCCGCACACTTGTAGTTTTTTGCCTCGTTGTCATAGGGTCAGTCTGGGCCAGTCCCGACATGGAGTCTCCAGTGTTGTCCCCCTTAGAGTCCTGGGCCATCAAGGGACGGCGTGTCTTATAGTGGGATCAGCCATATTGTCCACTCTGTCCATTGGCTGTTCAGAGTGGGGATACCGTCCTCCAGGCCTAATGGTCCAGGATGTGCGCCGCTCTCTCTTCCTCCCCCTTCATTTGTTCCCATTTGCTCTGATCAGACATGGCCCTGTCCCCTAGCTGCAGTTTCAGTGCCATCCTCTCAAGTAAATTCTTCTGGGGTGAGGGTCAGCTGTCCACATAGCTGGTAGGGGGGCCAAGCGCTCAGGGCCCCCCTCCACTGGCTCCCACTTCTTGTCAGCACAGCACACTGCATTTGTCTGGCACTTGCATTATATCTGGTCCCTCTTTTCCTGTGGAGACACAAACAATACCCTCCCCTTGGGTGGGTCAGTGCCCTATTTTTTTTCTTTCCCCTTTCCTCCCTCCACCCCCTTTTTAATTGGCTACCATATGTATCCCTGAATTTGGTCCGGCCCCTCCCATACTACCTGGACCTCACCCCTGGAGTGTTTTTATGCAGTAGCTTTTTCCCTGTGCCCCTTTTGCACTTACCTTTCTGTTCTCTCATATATATATATATATATATATATATATATATATATATATATATATATATATATATATATATATATATATATAGACAAACTTACTTCATGTTATACTTGTCCTTTTGCGCTTGGCTTACTTCACTTAGCATAATTTCCTCCTGTTCTTCCCATGTGGCAATATGCCTCATGTGTTCATTACTGCTTTTTAGCGATGCGTTGTACTCCATTATATGTGTGTACCATAGTTTTTTAATTCATTCATTCATTGATGGAAATTTGGGTTGTTTCCAACTCCTTGCAATTATGAACTTTGCCACAATGAACATTGAAGCACAGATGTCTGGCCGTGGTTTGTTTCTTGCCTCTTCTGGGTATATTCCCAGTAGGGGGATTTCTGGGTCGTAAGGTAACTCAATTTCCATCTGTTTGAGAAATCGCCAAATCGATTTCCATAGTGGCTGTACATACCTACAGGTCCACCAGCAGTGGATGAGAGTTCCTGTCTCCCCACAGGCCCTCCAACACTTGCTGGTTTCTGATTTTTTTAATTGGGCTGTCTTTGAGGGTGTTAGGTGGTATCTCATCATTGTTTTGATTTGCATTTCTCTTACGGCTAATGATCAGGAACTTTTTCTCATATGTTTATTGGCCATTCAGATTTCAGATTCTGTGAAATTTCTGTTTAGTCCTTTACCCACCTCCTCAGTTGGCAAATAGTCTTTCTCTTATTGTAAGATTGCAAAGTATTGTAGATTTTAGTAATAAGGGCTTCGTCTGATGTGTCATTGCGAAAGGTGTTTTCCTAGTTGGTGGACTGACTCTCTTATTACTCTCTTGGTGAATTCTTTCGATGTACACAGGTGTCTTATCTTCAGTTTATCACACTTGTCTATTTGTGACTCCTCTGTCTTTGTATCCTTCCCTATTTCTGGTAGCCATGTGATTCCTGTGCCAAGGTTCTCAGGTTTGTCCCAATTCCCTCATTAATGGCTCTAATTGTTTGGGGTTTTATCTCAAGGTCTGTGATCCACCTTGAGTTTATTCTTGTGCATGGAGTGAGGTAAGGGTCTTGCTTCATTTTTCTGCTGGTAGATATCCATTTTTCCAGCACTATTTATTGAAGATGGTATCTGCTTCCCATTTAGTATTTTGGGACCCTTATCAAAAATCAGTTGCCTGTATGCTGATGTTTTTATTTCTGGGTCTTCAGCTCTTTTCCATGGGACTGAATATCTGTTACTATGCCAGTACCACACTGTTTTGAATACTGCGGCCGTATAGTACATGCTAACATCAGGTGGAGCAAGCCCTCCCACTTGGTCCATCTTCTTGAGGAGTTCTCTGCTAATTCTTGGCTTCTTCCCCCTCCATATGAAGTTGGTAATCTGATTTTCCAATTCTTTGAAGAAGGATGGTGGTATTCATATTAGGATAGCACTGAATTTATACAGTGCCTTGGGCAGAACTGACATCTTTACTATATTCAGTCTGCCAATCCACGAGCATAACCATGCTATCTTGAAACAATTCAAAGACAACAATAAAAAAGAATGCTCGGAAACAGGCTCCGTTATAATGGTGGTTTCACAAAGATGGCAAACAGAAATTCAATAATTGCAATACTTTGTGGAGGGAAGGGAGGGAGGGAAAGGAGTCCCAGCGGCATCATAGTTGAGAGTCGGCTATGATCCTCCAGGACAGCAGGTTGATACACCAGCAGTTCTACAGGACAAAGATGGTTTTCTACTCCAGTAAAGTTACCATATGGAAACTCACAGGGACAGTGCTAGCTCATCTTGCAGGGTTGCTATGAGTCGGCATTGATTTTGTGGCAGTGAGTGAGGAGGTAGGTAATATGCCAAGGGAATATATGATGAGATGAAATATTTTATCATGAATAATACTTTTCTTTACCTCAGAGAGCCTCGTTTTCCACAAAGGGTTTGTCTTTGGCAAAAGTATTAAGTGAAGAAGAGAAGTTTATTATGTTCTGCCCAGACTTGCTGCAGCCACTTGGCAAAGGGTGGGAAGGAGGACTTTGTGTTGCAGGAATTACAGATAATGAGGTTGTAACCTACAATGTGATCAGGATAAAAGGTGATTGATACAGAGAATGCCAGACACATTCAGAGAGGCAAGAAGTCACATGGCCTGGATTCAAGAAAGCATCATGGTAGGGATGGGCGAAAGGATTGACAGACGGTAAATATGTGGCAATGTGTTTTGTGCGATGTGATGGGATGGACTGAAGGGATGTGATGGGACGAACGTGTGATGGGATGGACTGAAGGGAATCACATCTGTTCGAAATGTATTTCTGAGCAGTGACGAGGAATAAGCTCACAGTTTGGACTTAAGTCTCTATGCATGCAGAAAGATGGATATGGACAGAGGTACAGGCATAGTTCCAAGCATAGAAGAGTCTCTAGTCATGCTAATGATTAAGCACTCAGCTACTGATGGAAAGGTTAGTGATTCAAACCCCGAACAAAGGCATGGTCATCGGCTGCTGAATGATCAAGGCCAAGGCACCT
Organism: Tenrec ecaudatus; assembly: GCF_050624435.1. Taxonomy (NCBI): domain Eukaryota; kingdom Metazoa; phylum Chordata; class Mammalia; order Afrosoricida; family Tenrecidae; genus Tenrec; species Tenrec ecaudatus. Next base: position 68,590,292 of record NC_134532.1, read on the forward strand.
CTTCAGAGTGGTCCTACTCTGCACACTTGCTCCCTCCAGGAGATGGAAGCAGCCTGGTGGCCACTAGTTTTATAAATCCTGTTGTTGATGTAGGTACATATCTGATACAATGTGTCCTATGGTGGGAAAGGGAATTATGGGAAGGAGAATGATTAGAGAGCCGTGCATGAGGAGCTGGGCGGCTAACCAAAAGACCAATAGTTCAAACTCACCGGCTTCTTTGTGGGAAAAGATGAGGCTCTCTGCTCCCATAAAATCTTCCAGCATTTCTGCTCTGCCTTACAGGGTCACGATGAGCAGAGCAACAATTGACTCAGGGCAGCTGGTTTTAATATGACACTAATTTAGCACCAAAGTAACAATGAAAGATTCTTTAAAAAAAAATACATTTAAACATGGCCATGGCAGCGCTAGTCATAATATTTCAAAGCAGGGGCTTCATTAAGTATATTAAGCCACAGCCCTGCCACGGAGTTCTGTGCCGCTGTAAAGCTAAAGGTTGGAGCAAAATGTTTTCTTCCTGTCAATAGAAATTTATTTCAACCTAATGCCGGGAAATGAAACAGACAACACAACACAAATCTCTGCCCTCATGGCGTTTATATTCTACTGTACAAAGCAAGCATTGTCAGTACCAATCTATCCAAGATAGTATTAAATCAATGCGAATGCTTAGCAAAGAAGGGTTGCCTTGCCTTCAGCATGTGCTGGTTATGAAAACTCCTGAGAGTCATATACTAATAGTAAGATTCTGCCCTTCTTTGTTCTCTATTATGGAAATAACCCCCTGACAAACAAAAATAAAGACACCTTTTTGGTTTGTTTGTTTGTTTGTATAATTGAATTTGTCAAATTCAATCAATTATACTAGCAGATCAAAGAACTCTTAATTACTGGCCCCCAAAAGAAACCACATAAGACATACCATATGAACATAATAGCCAAAGTGAGGGCTACATTAATGAAAATTGAAGGGCGGGGTAGTACCAGCGAGATGCAGTCAACTCTCCTAGGTGTCCTCTCATATTGTCTATAAAGTTTACCCTGCTTATTTTTACGCTGAGTACACTTGCATTGGAGTTCTTATATATTGGCGCCTGCCATATTTTCATTCCAGTAGCCCTTCTCTCACTCAACAATCCCTGGTGCGCATACTCATCCCAGCAAACATCATGGATGTTCACAATATTTTATTTTGGGATATGTGACCCGAATGTTTTCAGTACTGTGACCTAGGGGGGTAAAGTAGCAGGGCATCAGACAAAGAAGACCTCCAACAAGGTGGTTGACACCATGGCTACATTGATGGGCTCAAGCCTAAAATCAGTTGGAAGACTGGCGCAGGACTGGGCGGTGTTTCATTCCATGGTACACGGGGTTGAAACATACTCGTTGGCACCTAACAACAGGGGTCAAGGTGTGGATACTGTCAGGTAGTATTATGCACGGCCTTTTGGCTTGCTCGTGTGTAGCGTCCCACACTCCATCATGGCAAATGTCGCCAGGCACCTTAATCAGAATGCGCTATCTATGGAGAAGCTTGCGTGATTTTCATTTTTTTAAATTACTTTCCATTTAGAATAATTTGTTTTGGGACTCCCCTTTTTGTTGTCCTGGCTAAAGTATGATCTAAGCTCCAAGAACCGTGTCTCATGGATGAAAAAACTAATGGATGAAACATGTTGGTGAAATTTCTAGAGATTGACTTAGAGTGTTTGATGAACTTAATGAGGCTGAAAATGATGCCTTTGTAACCTAGGGTAGACTTTTCATGAGGATAGCAAACGTGAAACACAAAAAATATATTTGGGGTTTCACTTAGCTATATGACTCCCTACTGGGGTGACCATGGCAGAGATCATGCACATTTGATCTAATTGGTCTGGGGGTACAAAAGGAGGCACCAACATCTGCGAGGCAGCTGTACTCAGAGGCAGGTGGTGACATCCTTGTCCTAAGGGTGCCTGCTCAGGTTGAAACAAGATACCATCTGGCAAATGGCTAACTGGGGCAGATGTCAAAGCCCAGTCAAGCGGGCTGAGGTCCAGGGCAGGCCTCCAGTATGCTCAGGAAACGGGAGAGCAAATAAGTAACATGAGCAGAAGCTGCAGTTGCAGGCATGGGACACATGGTTGCAGTTAGGGGCAACGTTCAGCCCAGTGGGCACATATGTGACCAGAGCTTTACCCAGGGCCCCAGTCTAAAATAGCAGACAGGTTCAAGTCCTGGCTGATGTAAGGATGGGACCCTAGTGTGCAGCCTGGTCTGGTGTCCATTGCCTCCAGGACTTGTACTCTAATTCTTCAGGTTCAAACCTATAGTTGTGGTAGCAGGCATGGAGTAGTCATGTACTGGTAAACATATATAGAAAATCAGTGACTGTATCTTCTCTCATACTCATGGCTGTATTTGTGGGTCGAACCTGAAAGGAGATGAATCTCTTTTCTGGAAGGCTAGCCTGATCAATTATGTTTAGACAAGATAACCTTTATGTTCAGGCCATCTTTTTTTACCATGCCCTCCTCCCTCAGCTCTAAGTTATCATCCTCCACTCTGTCAGCAATCCATTCCATTTCAACTCATAAGAATTATGAACTACATCATGGAGTCTAGTTACAAACCACTGATGGAGACCAGGAAGATAACCTTAGGAGTAGATGGTGGGTGACAACTCTAGGGTAATGATCAAGTTCACAGAAATCAGGGCAACATCATTGTAAGAACAATGTCAGATGTTGAGGAACATTTTCAAGTTTACTGTGACTTCAGTATAGAGTCTGAGTGAAAGATAACCAAGATCTACAACATTGACCCCAGGTTTCTTCATTGACCGGGGAACATTTAAAGGAAGAGAAAGCTATCCTCCTTAGGTTGACTTGTTCAGCATCAGACCCTAAAATTACTATTTACTGAGAGTTAGTTTCTTGGACAGTCAGTAGGTCCTGTAGCCAGGGAGTGCTTTAGGCAGTTAGGAGACCCCATGATGAATAGGCTAGAGCTGTGAAGAAGCTAGAAAGGCTAATGTCTCCCCCCAAGTATTCATATTGAAATGCAGATACAGTGATACATTTGTGGAGGAGGTCATCCCTATAAGGAAATATCCATTGGTCTCATGGATATAAGTTTATATTTGGGGGTCCACTCACCCTTTTCTTATGAATGATTGACACCATACCATCTTCTCCGACCATTCTTTATTGATCATGGTGAAGCAGCCCCCCAGATCTTTTTATTTTCTTCCTAATGTAATTTCTCATGAGGTGGTGGTGCAGCTTTTTCATATTTCTCTTCCAAGATAGAAAAATAAAAGGAAGGAAACAAGAAAAAAAGAGAAATTCTACTATTGATAGTCTCACCTTCATAGATCTCCCATCACGTAAAATGTTACAAGGCTAGTTTCTCCTAAATGGCCCTAGTGTCACCTTGGGTTAAGCATCAGATCACTAATGAAAAATCTGTGATTCTAAGTCACCAGCGGCTCCTTGAGAGAGAGATGAGTCTGTCTGCTCTCTTAAAGATCTCCAGTGGTCCTGGAGACACAGTGTGGGTATAGTGCCAAATCTGTCCCCACCCCCCCCACCAGAGTGAAAATGGAGGGGAGGCAACAGAGCAGCAGGGGGAGCAAAGCAAGGAAGTCCCAGAGGATTCCCGAAAATAGACTTCGGGATCAGTGGGCAAGGGTGGCACTCACCAGATTCCATTGGAAAACAATCAGAATGGCCAGCAGACAGATGCAGAACTATTTACAGACCTTTTTCCCTCCTCTTTATCTCATTCAGTCTATCCATATAGATAGGCAAGGTAACCAAACCCAAAGAGAAAATAAGGGGGTCAACGGGAGAGGGGGTGGTGGGAGAAAGGGAGTGGGGAGCCAACAAACCCAGGGACAAGGGAACAACAAGTAATGTGAACTTGATAGCAAGGAGGATGTAGAATGCCTGGTGGAGTTTGACCAGGTGCAATGTAGTCAAGAGAAAGTACTGAGAGCCGAATGAAGGTCAAACGCGATAGCGGGTCAGGAGGAGAGTAAAAAGAAATAGAACAAAGAACAAAGAGACAAGAGACATTTATTTATTTATCTATTTATTTATTTATTTTAAACATTTTATTAGGGGCTCATACAACTCTTATCGCAATCCATACATATACATACATCAGTTGTATAAAGCACATCTGTACATTCTTTGCCCTAATCTTTCTCAAAGCATTTGCTCTCCACTTAAGCCCTTTGCACCAGGTCCTCTTTTTTCCCCCTCCCTCCCTGCTCCCCCTCCCGCATGAGCCCTTGATAATTTATAGATTATTATTTTGTCATATATTTCCCTATCCAGCTTCTCCCTTCACCCCTTTCTCTGTTGTCTGTCCCCCAGGGAGGAGGTCACATGTAGATCCTTATAATCAGTTCCCCCTTTCCAACCCACTCACCCTCTACTCTCCCAGTATCGCCCCTCACACCCCTGGCCCTGAAGGTCTCATCCATCCTGGATTCCCTGTGCCTCCAGCTCCTATCTGCACCAGTGTACAACCTCTGCTCTATCCAGACTTGCAAGGTAGAATTCAGATCATGGTAGTTGGGGGGGAGGAAGCAAGGTATAAATATAGGCAAGCACATATATAAATATACAAGCATATTAATAGGGATATAGTTCTATGTACATATATTTAAATGTTAAGTATTAAGGTAGATAATGGACAATGGGTCTCTACTCAAGTAGTCCCTCAATGCAAAAACATTTGCTCTAATAACCTGGCATTGTATGATGCTCAACTTCTCAACACGATCTTTGAACTCAAAATGGGCAAATAAGCAAATGTGGTGCATAAAGCTTATGGTACCCGGCTGTTAAGAAATATCACATCTGGGGTTTTAACAACTTGAAGTTAAATAAGCGGCCATCTAATACAGAAGCAACAAGCCCACATGGAAGAAGAACACCAGCTTGTGTGATCATGAGGTGTCAACGGAATGAGGTCTCACGCATCAGAAGACCCCAGATAAATAAATATATTGATGCAAATGATGGGGGTCAGAGAGGATACCCAAAGCCCATCTGTAGAAAATCGGACATTTCCTCACAGAAGGGTCACAAGTAAGGAACAAATCAGCATAGCACCAACAGAACCCACAATATTCCTCTTGTTCTTCAGTGCTTCCTCCCCCAACTATTATGACCCCAGTTGTATCTTACAAATCTGGCTAGACCGGGTTATGTACAGTGGTGCAGATAAGGGCTCCCAGCACACAGAACCCAGGACAGATAAACCCCTGAGGAACAGTAATGGGAGTAGCGACACCATGAGGGTAGGGGGCAAGGGGGAGAAACGAGGCACCGACCACCCTCGAGGGGGACGAACAACCGAAACATGGGCAAAGGGAGACAGCACATGATATAAGACATGAAAATAATAGTAATTTATAATTTATCAGTGGTCCGTGAGAGGTGGGAGGGAGGGGAAAGAAGAGCTAATACCAAGGGCTCAAGCAGAAAGAAAATATTCTGAAAATGATGATGGCAACATAGGTACAAATGTGTTTGATACAATGGATGTATGTGTGTGTGGTTATACGAGCTATAAAAGCCCCAATAAAATGATTTATGAATTAAAAAATTAAAGGCATAGCTTTTAAGAAGAAAAACAAAGGATCTCCAGTGGTCATTCTCTTCTGGTGACATGTGTAAAGGATCATGATGAAGTCGCACCATCCTTGCTTTCCAGGTGCATTTCAGCCGGGCTTCGTCCTTGATGCATTTGTTCATTCTCTGACAGCCCGTAGCATAGTGAATATTCATCACCGACACCAAAATTTGAATGGTAATTCTTCTTCTGCCGTCTGTCATTTCCCGTTGTCCAGCCTTCTCATGCTATAGTAAAATACTATTACTGTAGAAAGAGCTTTTTGCAAGTTATTGAGAAAACCAGTACCAAACCAGTAACACATCAGTATGAAATGAATAAAATAAAAACAAGAAGACATTCAACTGTTAAATAAATATGTTAAAAGACAATATTATCATTATAAAGGACAAGTTAAAATAAGAAATAGATGTCACTTAATTACCTGTAAGGTGCCCTGGTGGCATAGTGGATTATGCGATGGGCTGTTAACCCTAAGGTCAGTAGTTCCAATCCACGAGGCGCTCCTCAGGAGTGAGATGAAACTTTCTACTCCTGTATAGAGTTACAGCATTGAAAGCCCAAGGGACAGCTCTACTCTGTCCTATGGGCTCACTATGAGTCAAAATGAACCTGATGGCAGTAGGATGGGATGCGATTAGACCTGTAATGTTCTTTAATAAATGTGTATTCTGTACTAGGCCCTGCGATAACTGCTAGGAATACATGGCTAAAGAAGACATTTATAGTCCCTTGATTTAGGGACTTACATTTTAATAAAAGAGATAAGCCCATATTCATTCTTTCCATACCGTGGATGAAGGTGCTGTTAGGACAGGAAGAGAATGCATCAGATTCAAATGGGTGTTTATGTCTGTTTGGTTTTTCAGGTAACATTCAAAGCTTATATTGGTGGTAATAGGATATATTGCCTCAATAATTCTTGAAAAACTTGGGAATATATATTAAAAATATTCATGTCTTATTATCCTATTTCCACTTTTAGGAAATAATCAGATAAGAAGAAAAGGATTTCAATACTGACACACACTTATATATACTTATTTGAATTATTTTTCCTATAATATATGTACTTTATTGTACCCACATATATATATGGTATAATGGGTTACATGCTAGGCCGTTAACTACAATGTCAGTAGTTCAAACCCACCTGCTACTCTGTGGGAATTTTTGCTCCCCTAGAGATTTATAGCCTCAGGAGAGAAGGGCAGTTCTTTTTAATGATGTGTGTGTGTGTGTATATATAAAGATATATATGCATATCAGTAGTATACATATTTGTAATAGTGAAAAGAGAGATAGAAAAGAAAATACTATGAATGTCAACATAATAGGAAGCAAGCAATTCATTATTGAAAATATCTGATATTTTCAAACTGTTGTGTTCCAAAAAGAATGGTGAGTTAAAATGTACTGAATGGCGGACACTATAATAAAAAGATAAATAAGGCCACTAGGCTGTCGAGAGTTCCAGGTGGAGGTAGAAGCAGCTGTCATTTCGCCATACTCCTTCTTTGTGCCATGGCTGGCTTACAGGCTTCAAGTGGAGAGGGTGAAGTAAAAGGACGGGAAGGAAGGTCCCTCCCTGATTGACCATCTGGCAGGGAGCTGCCCTAGAGAGTCGCTCAGTAGTTGCTGAACTTCATATGAGCAAGAAACTTTCTTGGCTAAGCCCCTGGGGTTTTCAGGGAATATTCATCACTATCCACTGTTCAGCAGGTTAATCACTGGACTGCTAACCCAAAGTTTTCATCATTCAGTAGGAGAAAGACAAGGCAGTCTACTCGGGGTAAGATTTGTAAACTGTGAATGAACAGTTCTACTCTGTCTTACAGGGTTTTTATGGGAGAGTCAGATTCCTTTTTTATCATCCATCTGCAGATTTTTCTACTGTGGTGGCTTATATGTTGCTGTAATATCTTGAAGCTATGTCATCAGCAGGTTCAGAGCTCAGCACAGTCATCCTGGTGCACAGGTTTCAGTGTAGCTTCCAGGGCATGACAAAGTAACTAGAAAGGCTCGATCATCTATTTCTGATAATTGTTGCTATTGTTAGGTGCCAAAAAGTTGGTTGTAACTCTGAGCTATCCTATGTATAGCAGTGTGGCAGTTACATAATCTGTCAACTTGTGAAGGGGTGGAGTCTAGCCTGCCAATCAGGTCACAGCCAACAAGGCTTCTCTGTGGGCATGGCCCTCTTCTGAGGATTCTGGGAACTCCTGTCTTCCTCCATGGAGGTGGGACTCACTCACTCTCTGCTTAGTCTTCCTGCTGACAATATACATGGAGCCAAGTTGATGGAGCCAGAGCCCTGGAGGAGCCACGTGGAGACCCAGCGCTGAGACGCATCCACCACCACTGTATCCACCAGGCTTTACACCCACTGGCCTGCAATCTTCCTGTATTTGGCATCATTGCATGGCTGCATGAGTCTAAGGAAGAATTTATGGACTAGTATCGACATATGGGGTAATATGGGGCTTTTTGCCTTGATCTGGACTGGAGTGAGAATTTTTCTTAATGTGCAATTGCTCTTTGATATAAAGTTCTCTGTTACACACGAGTGTCTACGAATTTTTTTCTCTAGTCAAGCCAGACTAACTCAAGCAGAACAAAGCACTGCCCAGTCCTGCACCACCCTCGTCTCCATTCTATCTTTGTTTGTTTGGGTTAGATTTGGTTTTTAAGTTTTTGTTAAGGTGGTAAGGATAAGATAAACACAAAAATACAAATAATATGTAATAAGGACAAGACCCTCATCGACTTCCAAAAAGCCAGGGAAGCAATAACTGTCATGAAACAACTAAACGATACTTGCACCCAGTACAACTTTCTGTCATGTCTATAGGGAGGTCAACTGGCCAAGTATTGAGTTGAGTCCAATATAACCAAGAATCCAATGGTCTCTGCTTCATAGGAAGGCTGTTCATGACCCTTGCCTTTGCCTAGAATGGATCTGCCAACGCCTCAGTCTGATTAGATACTCTGCAGATGGGTTTGGGGCTCCCACTGTTTTCTATAACTGTCTACAAATTGGATTTGGTAGTTCCATAATCTGTTGTCAATTTGATACTTAAGAGTGAAGGGGAGGAGTTTAGCCTGTCAATCAGGTTGCAGCTTGATGACCTCATTTGGAGGTGTTGTGTAAGAAGATAAATAGCTCTCTGGAGATGGGGGACAAGCTTATTCTCTGGGAGACATTGCAGCTGAGAAGACACTTGGAGCTCCGCTAGAACCCTGGAGCTGAAGAAGTCACATGGAGACCCCTGCCAGCACTGAGATGCTTGCAACACCACTGGATCCACAAGACTTTCCACCCACTGTCCTGTGACTTTCCTGTATTCAGCATGATTGAATGTGTTTTGTGAGTCTGGAGAGGACTTTATAGATTGGTATCTGACATATGGGCTAATCCCAGACTTATGGACTTGATCTGGACTGGGCTGGGATGTTTTCTCATGATTCAATTGCTCTTGCATATAAAGTTCTTTCTTATACATACATGCGTGTCTATGTATTTGTTTCTCTAGTCTACCCAGACTAACACATTAGCTATTCATAATTTTAGCTCTGTACTTTTCTCGTCACCATATTAGAATTTTGTAATTGTCATCTTTGGATCACACTAGCTGATGTGCTTCTTCTGTGTGAACTTAGTTGACTCCTTGCTTAAATGCCTGCTCGTTTGAATACGAGCCTTTAAAACCCCAGACACTACTCCAGTTGATAGCTGGGCACCATCTGTGTTCTTCACCACACTTTGCTGTAGCAACCTTATCTTCAATGATTATTTCATAAAGGTGAGTATGTAGCAGGGCCATGATGTAAGAACTAATTGCTCTTAAGTTGGTGCTAGGATTTAGTGCTTTTGAGCCCTTTTTCCCATAAAACAATTCAATAATCCAATCATATCAAGAAGAATTCTACAGTCCACGTGGAAAGAGCACACCAGCATGTGTGTTCACGAGATGTCCATAGGATCAGGTATTAGGCATCAAAGAACAAAAGATCATATCATTATGAATGAGGGGGAGTGTGGAGTGGAGACCCAAAGCCTATCTGTAGGCAACTGGACATCTCCTTACAGAAGGGTCACAGGGAGGAGAAGAGCCAGTCAGGGTACAGTATAGCAACAATTAAACGTACAACTTTCCTCTAGTTCTTTAACGCTTACTCCTCACCATGATTATGACCCCAAGTTTACCTTAAAATGCCGGCTAGACCAGAGGATATACACTGGTACAGATAAGAACTTGAAACACAGGGAATCCAGGACAGATAAACCCTTCAGGACCAATAATCAGAGTAGTGATACCAGGAGGGTAAAGGGAAGGTGGGATAGGAAGGAGGAACCGATCACAATAATCTACATGTAACCCACTCCCAGGGGCATAGACAACAGAAAAGTGGGTGAAGGGAGACCTCAGACAGTATAAGACATGACAAAATAATGATTTATAAATTATCAATGATTCGTGAGGGAGGGAGTGTCTGGAGGGAGGGTGGGAAAGAGGAGCTGATACCAAGGGCTCAAGTAGAAAGAAAATGTTTTGAGAATGATGATGGCAACAAATGTACAAATGTGCTTGACACAATGTATATATGTGTGGATTGTGATAAGAGCTGTATGAACCCTCAATAAAATGATTTTTAAGCAAAAAAAGAGTTGTACAATCATCAGCAAAATCTATTTCTCCATTCTTGTGTTCCTTGCAACCTCCCCTGCCCTGCCCCCAAGAAACCATTATTCCAGTGAGCTGGTAATGTTTATTGTGCCAACCTGGCCGATAAACAGATGTGGGGTTAATTGAAGGGCAGAGAGACAAATGGCTTAGTGAGCCTCGCTTTTCTAGTTCTTGGGTCTCTTGCTTTTTGATGGCTGGATCAGGGGCAGCTGCCTTAGCCAGTTCCCTGTTTCAGCTGGCAAGGCTCACTTCCTGAGGAGTAACCACATGGACCTACCCTGATGCAGCCCTAGCTGCTGGAGCAGCCATGTGGAAACTCCTGCCAGCTCTGAGATGCTTACACATTCACTGATTAAGCTTTCTTCCTGCAGTCAGCATCATTGCGTCTATTTTGTGAGATGGAGGAGGACTTTGTGGATTGGTGTCGGACATATGGGTTAATGTTGGACATGTGGGCTTGGGCAGCACTGGTTTGGGATGTTTTCTTGATGGTCACTTAACCTTTATATAAAACTCTCTTATACATATGAGTTTCTCTGTATTTTTTCTCTAATGTACCCAGGCTAACACATCCAGTTACTGACTCTGTAGATTCACCTATATTTCATACACTCAAAAATGTCCAAAACCACAAAATCTAACAAAATAAGGAATTAAAATAGAGAAGAGCCTCTATCAAAATAAAGCAGAAAATATTAATGATCCTGGATGCTTCCTCCCCCCAACTACCATGATACGAATTCTACCTTGCAGGACTGGATAGGGCAGAGGTTGTACACTGGTGCATATGGGGCTGGAGGCACAGGGAATCTAGGGTGGATGATACCTTCAGGACCAAGGGTGTGAGGGGCGATGCTGGGAGAGTGGAGGTTGAGTGGATTGGAAAGGGGGAACTGATTACAAGGATCCACATGTGACCTCCTCCCTGGGAGATGGATGGCAGAGAAGGGGGGGAAGGGAGACTCCAGATAGGGCAAGATATGACAAAATAACAATGTATAAATTACCAAGGGCACATGAAGGAGGGGGTAGTGGGGGAGGGTGGGACAAAAAAAAGAGGACCTGATGCAAAGGACTTAAGTGGAGAGCAAATGCTATGAGAATGATTGGGGCAGGGAATGTGCGGATGTGCTTTATACAATTGATGTATGCATAGGTATGGATTGTGGTAAGAGTTGTATGAGCCCCTAATAAAATGTAAAAAAAGAAAAGAGAGGAAAAAAAGAAAATGATTAGGGCAAAGAATGTACAGATGTGCTTTATACAATTGATGTATGTATATATATGTATGGATTGTGATAAGAGTTGTATGAGCCCCTAATAAAATGTTAAAAAAAAAGAACAACTTTAAAATAGGTCAAAAGAGAGATCAAATAATAAGGTGTTAGATTTTTAACCTAAGTACATTTGCCATAGTCCACTTTCCAGCACATTCTGCATGATAGCTAGGCTATTCATGTGCCTGGTGTATGTTAGGAGGAGATTCACTGGACCCTTAATCCACAGGTATTTCCCCTTCACTTTTTGTTTTTAAATACTGATGCCACTTTTAAATGAGTCAAAGAGGCATCAAATGAGTTACTTTAAAAAAATCATTTTTTAGGGCCACATACAACTCCTATCACAATCCATACATACATCAATTGTATAAAGCACATCTGAATATTCAATGCCCTCATTCTCAAAACATTTGCTCTCCACCTAAGCCCCTAGCATCAGCTTCTCATTTTCCCCTCCCTCCCTGCTCCCCTCTCCTTCATGAACCCTTGATAATTTATAAATTATTATTTTGTCATATCTTGCACTGTCCAACATCTTCCCTCACCCACTTTTCTGTTGTCCATCCCCCAGGGAGGAGGTTATATATAGATCCTTATAATTGGTTCTCCCTTTCCACCCCACCCTCCCTCTACCCTGTTGGTATCGCCAATCTCACCACTGGTCCTGAAGGGATCATCCGCCCTGGATTCCCTGTGTTTCCAGTTCCTATCTGTATTAGTGTACATCCTCTGGACTAGTCAGATTTGTAGGATAGAATTGGGATCATGATAGTGAAGGGAGGAGGGGAAGCATTTAGGGACTAGAGGAAAATTGTATGTTTCATTGTTGCTACATCACATCCTGACTGGCTTGTCTCCTCCCTGAAACCCTTCTGTAAGGGGATACCAGTGGCCCACAAATGGGCTTTGGTTCCCCACTCTGTACTCCCCACCTCATTCATAATGGTAAGATTTTTTTGTTCTGATGATGCCTGATACTTGGTCCCTTTGACACCTCATGATTGCACAGGCTGGTGTGCTTCTTCCATGTGGGTTTTATTGCTTCTGAGCTAGATGACCGCCTGTTTATCTTCAAGCCTTTAAGACTCCAAATGCTATATCTTTTGATAGCCGGACACCATCAGCTTTCTTCACCACATTTGCTTATGCACCCATTTGTCTTCAGCGATCATTTTAACCTAATTATTTCTCCTATAATCATCTCCTTGATATCAAGCCTATTCACATCCCACAACTATTGTCAGAAGGGGTTCACCAAAGGCTTAATCTATGTGTGGACCCTGCAAATGAATTTTGGGCTTCCACTTTCATTCATACATAGACTTCTGCAAACAGGGTGTTCACACTTTTAGATATGCTACCATGCCCTCCTTCAGATTTGGCCTTAGATTACAAAAGCTGGTTTGCTTTTTCCATGTGGATTTAGTTGATGCCTCACTTAGATGGCTGCTTGTTTTAAGACAAGCATTTAACATGCTATTCTTTTTGATCGGGCACCATCAAGTTTCTTCACCACACTTTGCTGTAGAACTTAATCATCAGTGATCTCTTCATAAGGGTGAATATCAAGCAGGGCCATATCATATTTACTTATATCTTTGATTTTATCACTTGAAAGATGACTTGTTGCAGCAAATTTTCCCAATGTAATTGATTTGTTAACTGTTACTGCCAATGAAAATGTGGATCACAACAGAAAATTCACCTTCTTATTTGTTTTGGACACCTCATCAGAAGGTATTAGTCTGTGAAGAAGAATATCATTCCTGGGTGAAGTCGAGGACTAGCAAAGGTGAGGGAGACTTCCATTGAGATTAATTGCTATAATAATGGAAACATGGATTTAAACATGGGACACAAGATCAGCACTGTTTTATTTTGCCCCACATATTTTGATCAACATGAGTTAGAGTCAGTTGATTCAAATTACTAACATAATGTGGCTTAATCTAAATTTGATTAACACAATTTCCAAAGTTTATGTGCCTTTACTATGAATGTAAGGTATTAACACTGCTATTGACAGATGTTGGCACCTAATTTGATATGCTCATATATTAATCTAAAGCTTCAAAACTTCATTCATATACCTCAATTTACTAATGTAAATTTTTTAAAAAGCAAACTAATTGCTATTGAGTCGATTCTGACTCGGGGCAACCTGATAAGACAGAATAAAACTATTTCATAGGATTTGTCAGGGCTGGAGTATTTACAGATGCAGACGGGCACATGTCTCTCTCTCTGTGGGGCTAGATGATGGGTTTGAACCACTGATATTTTGGTCAGCAGCACAGCATTTAACTACAGTCCCACCAAGGTGATCGAGAACCCTCTGGAGAAGTGTTGCGGGTTGGAATAAATGTTCACGTGTCATTATGCTAGCCTCCAAGATTCCATTTCTGAGAAAATAGATGCATTAGTCTGTTTTCTTTATGTATTGTTTGAATCCATGCAATGAATTTATGATCTGAAAAGTTTTACTTATCCATTTTTAATGCTACCTGATATAGAAGTCTCCATCGCATGTTTACAATCGTGACTTCTCTGCTACAGGATCCTAACCCACCTCTGCAAATCATGATTAGTATTACATAGAAATCAAACCCAGGGCTATTGAGCTGATTCCAATATATGTGGTTACGGTAGGACAGGTGGAGCTTCCCCATTGCTTTTCCCAAACTGTGATCTTTACAGAAGCAGCCCGTCTCGTCATTCCCTCGCACAGTAGTGAGTGGCTTCAAAATGCTGAGCTTTGGAGTAACAGCAAAGCACTGTGTCACCAGGGTGTCTGGGATAAGTATTCAAGAAGACCAGATCACTGCCATTCAGTCAGTGCCACTCTTGGCAACCCTATGGGACAGAACAGAACTGCCCTTGTTAGTTTCTGAGATGGTCACTTTTTATAGGAGCCGAAGTCCTGTCTTTCTCCCTCAGAGTTGCTAGTGGTTCTGAACTGCTGACCTTGAGGATCACACCCCAACAGGTAACCTCTATGCCACCAAGACCCTTTTATGATGACTATTATTAAAGATTAAAGACAGGAGGCAATAGAGGGCACATTGATTTATTCAAATTGTTTCTATCTGATTCCATCCATCCCTACCTAGTTAATTCCTGTACCAGTCAGTCACCCAAAGAATTCAGCCCAGTTACTAAAACGCTCCACGTTAATGCTTGGAGGTAAAACCCACTGCAAGGTCACCACTGACAGGCACCAGAATTCCAGGACATCCTTAGAAATAGGATTCTACCAGAAACCCCAAGGCAGACATGTAGAAACCACATTCCCAACTACCATATCTGAATCTTCTAAATTCTCCCAGAGGCTATCACAAGCCATGACCACACCCATCGATAGTAGGCTTCATCATGCTATCAGTACCTTGAAAGATATTGGTAAGCCTGGGCAGAGCATCAATGCTAAGACACTCCCTTTACTCTAGTTTCCATCTAGAGCAGAGACTATATATTTGATCACAGGTCTTATCATTGGAATCCTACCAATCAAAACATGGATTCTGTGACTCAATTTAAAATTCTTAGTGTTCTTGGATGTTTCCTCAAAGTTAATGGTTAGCCATACTGAACAAAAAGGGTCAAGCATTGAAACCACATGGAATAAAAGATGTTAAGGGACCACTGTCATGTTAATCATCCCTGGGTAGTGTATATAGTCACTTCCAAAATGAAGTCAGATGACTGGCTTGTAGACTACTATGAATGACAGTGGAAACCCAAAATCCATTTGCAGGATCCCCACATGGATTAAGAGAGAAGTTTATGTCAAAAAGTCATTGTATATTAAGAAAACATCCTAGCCTAGACCAGATCAATTCCATAAGTCCAATGTAAACCCATATGTCCAATGCCAGTCTATAATTTCCTTTTCAGACACACAACACATGCAATGACACCAAATGCAGGAAGATCACAGGTCAATGTGTGGAAAGTCTTGCTGATGCAGTGGCGGTGGAAGAATCTCAGCGCAGGCCTGCCAGGGCTCTTATTCCATAGGGGTCTCCATGTGGCTTGTCAACAGGAATGTTTCACAGAGAGACAAGCAGCAAGAGTCTGTCTGTATCAGGTCACCAGTGACTTATCTCCATGGTGCCTCCAAATAAGGTCATCAAGCTGCAACCTGATTGACAGGTTAGACTCTACCCCTTCACAAATTGACAGGAGATCATGTAACTGCCACAATCCTTTTCTGTTTTATCCACTAGTCGTTGTTGTTGGATCTTTTGTTTGTTTGCCCCTGGTTGTGTTTTGTGTGATATTCTGTGTATGAAATCCAGGATAGGCAGATCTACGGAGAGAGTAGCTGGATGGGGGCGCGGCAGGACAAGACGGGGGAGGAGCAACACTAGCACAGTGACTATGAGAAGAAAGTATTCTGAAATTGAGCGTGGTGGTGACTGCACAACGTATGATATGGGAAGTATGATATGGTAAGTATAGGCCAGCAAAACTATTTAAAAAATAAATAAAACAAAACACACATAAGAAATGAAATCAGATGAAAGTCCTTATCAATGAAAGCAAAGGAATCTGAAATACTAGCTTTCAAGATAATCCATTCGGAAAGCGTCTCTGTGACTCAACTCTACTTGAACAAAAATCTTTTGACTTCACAAAACAGAATTCTATTGTTGAAGAACAGCTGTAGATAGATTTATGATCTGCACACCCCCATGAGGATCATGCAGCTTCTTGGACTCTTATTGTACCACATGATTTGCTCTGCCTGTAGAAATATGTGGTGACCCCAAACCTTGTCAGTATCTTCATAGTGTGACCCCAAGTCCTGTAGCCTTGCTCAGCACCTAACATCCCTGGGTTTTTAAGATCCTTGTGCCCTACCTCGTAGCCGCCCAGCATCAGGGTTTTTATATTCTACTGGTGGCGGCACTTCTCAATAATTTTTTTCTTATGGCAACGATGATTGTTTACACTGATAGAGACAACACTTCTGGGAAGACACTGAAATTCAAATATCCCTTCCCCCATCAGCCTACCCCCAAATAAAAGTAAACAGCGTTATTAACTGTGGAATACAATGAAATTAAGGTCTTCAGCTCTACAGCATTTCTCCCCCCCCCCACCGCACCCATAAAGTATATCAGAATTCAAATAGTCTGGAAAAATACTTCCAAAAATGAATAAGAACAAATCAAAGTTATATGTTAAGAAAGTAAATCATTTTAAGATTTTAGTCATTGCAGTAAAATATTTGCAACTCAAGTCAGAACTGAGAAGGACACGCATCTGGCCCTCAATACGGCCATGAGAAACACCTATTGTGGGATAGAGTTTTTGCTTCTGTTTTGAAAGCCTTTCAAGTAATCCACCCTGAAAATACCTCCAGCCAACTCTTTTCATCATTATCAGTCTGATTTCCCACCATCACCCCCTCTTTATTTCTCAATATAACTCCACACTTGTGAATCCTTCCTGCACCAGACTGTCAGATCCCATCCATTAGCTCCCTCAAATATGAATGGAGACCTTCTGGACATCATCTCCATTGGCCTAAGCAAACAAGGACATAGGTCACACGAGCCTGAGGACTTCCAAAAACTCAAGCCCTAGACAAGAAATCAGTTGCTTTCAACTCAGTTCTGACTCATGGCAATGCCACCTGTGTCGAAGTAAAATCGTACTCCACAAACTATTTAGTGGTGGATATTTTTTTGGAAGTAGTTTCACAGGCCTGTTTTTATGAGATGCCCTGAGTAGACTGGAGCCTCAGGTTGTAGACGTTTTAGCAGCCAACCACATGAACCATTTGAACCACCATGAACCATTTGACCTACAATTTCATTTAGTTACTGTTTCTTGTGTATGAGCCACCAGGCTACATGTGATGGGGCTGTCACCTTCCCCATTCAGTGGGCTGTGTGCGGTGCTGGCAGCAGACACATTATTGGTGGGAAGTTCTCATTGTTGTAAGTGAAAGGCCGTCTTCAAAGAAGCTCCTCGGGACTGTTCTTATGTACGCTATGTCTCCTCCCTGTTTTGACCTCAGATTTGCCGTGGACAGGGGCTCTTGGTTCCATTTATCCATTTGCCTTATGGGGTGGCCTTTATATCCAGCACACAGCCTCTGCCATTCAGCCAGAGACCTGCTCCTGTTTGGTGCTGATGGCTCTTGGAAACTGCATGGCAAAGATAGAGCAACTACTGTGTACAGTGATGGGGCTTTTAGTGTCTCATTTGAGGTAAATATTCCCCTCATATCCTATAGGATGTTAGTAATTGTCCTTAAGTAATAAGAGATGTTGTTTGGGGTGGGGGAGACTGGTAAAATGATATAACTGGGCATGTGAGAAATGTAATGTTCCTTCCTTTTAAATTATAAAGTATGAAACAACTAGAGGGTCAGGTGAATGCTGCTCAGAAAATACAGACATTTTCCCAAACTAGTTACTGTCTCATCCTCTTGTCGATAGTTGTCATTGAACTGGCTCCAAGTCATGGTGAGCCTGTGTATAACATTGAAACCCACCTGGTCCTGTGTCGTCTCCATGGTTGAGTCCATTGGTTGAGTCCACTGTGGTGGCCACTGTGTCAATTCAGATCCCTGAGCATTTCCTTTCATTTCACTAAGGTTCTACCTTCTTAGTCATGGTGTCCTTTGCTAGCAATTGGCCTTTTCCACTGTGTCTTAAGTCAAGGTGTCAAGGGCTCACCAGCCTCACTTCTATGAAGCATTCTGGTTTTATTTCTTCTAAATATCTTGTATAAATTTTTTCTAAGTTTCCCCCCCTCTTTTTACCTGATTCTATATTCTATTTACAAAGATAACTTCATCTGGTGAAAAATTTTATTCTTCAGTGTTTGGTTATCACAGGATTCAACTCTGACAGGCAGAAAAAAGGTCTAAAATATAATCATTCAATATCATCTCAGCTTCCACATCTAAATTGATAGAAAGTTTATTATAATTCTGTATGGGTTGTAAAAAATGTTTACGGCTTATTAGAAAAACAGCCTTAATAACTAAAAGAAACACAAAGGATATATCAGTTTTTAGTGTGGTATTTTATTTTCTCTTTCATTTTATTAAAAATTAATAGAGATGTAAGCGCTGTTGAGAGGATTTAAAATCCATCAAATACACAACATCTCCACCAGAGCTTCCTCCAGAGAAGGGCACTGATGATGTAAAGTGATGGAGAGACTTATTTTGCATTTTATGCCCTACCCCACTGTTAGATGTTAGATGGTTATCATGGACATCTGCTTGCTTGTTTGTGTTAGTATGGGGTATTATCTCATTTTAAAAGCTAGCTAATTGAAAAAATAATTGAATCCAATTGGAAATGGAGGAATTCACAGTTGATATGGGACAACCATAAAGAACAGAAACCTATTGCAGATCCAATCACAATAATATTAATGAAGTAGAAAAGTGGGAACTCTACACTAAATGCATTGCTTTTGTGTTAGTCCTGGTAGACTAGAGAAACAAATTCATTCACACACACACACACACACGCACACACGTATACGAGAGCACTTTATATCAAAGAGCAATTGTACATTAAGAAAACACCCAAGCCCGGTCCTGATCAAGTCCATAAGTCCTATATTAGCCCATATGTCCAATATCAGTCTCTAAATTCCTTTTCAGACTTACACAACACATGAAATGGCACTGAATACTGGAAGATCACGGGACATTGGGTGGAAACGTTTGTGGATCCAGTGGCGGTGGAACCACCTCAGTGCTGGCAGGGGTCTCCACATGGCTCCTCCAGCTCCAGGACTCTGGCTGCATCAGCGTAGCTCCATCTGACTTGTTAACAGGAATGTCTTTCAGAGAGAGTGTATCTGGCCTCCAGTGAGCTATTTATCTTCTTAGCGCCTCCAAATGAGGTCATCAAGCTGTGACCTGATTGACAGGCTGAACTCCACCCCTTCACTCTTAATATTCTCAAGTTTACACCAGATTATGTAACTACCATAGCCCTCAAGTCATCTCTGATTCATTGTGTCCCTATAGGACTTGGTAGAACTGCCCCTGTGGGTTTCCAAGACTATAACTCTTTGTGGGGGTAGAAAGTCTCGTCTTTCTCCCATGGAATGGCTGGTTGTTTTGAACTGCTGGTCTTCATTGCATTGATCAGTCCAGAGTGTAAGCACTACACTTCAGAGAGCAAACCCAACCCTCTCTCATCATCATAGAGGTTTGGGGGGTTCTGAGACTGTGAATCTTTACACAACTAGACAACTTTATCTTTCTTCTGCCAAGTGGCTGGAGGGTTTGAACAGCTGACCTTGCAGTCTGCAGCTCAGTGAATAATCCACAGAACCAACAGAGATCCTTTCATACAGTCCCAGAAACCTCCAGGGCAGTTCTACCCTGTCCTATAGGGACGCTATGAGGTGGAATTGATTCTGTGGCAGTGAATTCGGGGTTAGGTACACCTTAGTGCTTTTGCAGCAGATTTTTATTCAATGCACTATTTTATATGATTTCTTGATGGCTGTAATTGTGGCTACAAGAACATAAAACCCTTGACAACTTCAATTTTTTTTTCTCTACCATGAAGTTGCTTATAGGTCCAGTGGTGACGTTTTTCCTTTATGTTGATGTGAAAACCATACTGAAGACTCAGTCATTGTTTCTCATAAGTAAATACTTTAAGTCGTATTCGCTTTGAACAAGCAAGGCTATCTTATCATATGACAATACAAGTTGTTACTAAATATTCTTCCAATCTTGATTCGTTCTTCTTCTTCTTCATATATTGCATCTATGTTAGTCTGGGTAGACTAGAGAGACATATCCATGGACACGCATATGTATAAGAAAGAGGTTTATATACAAGAGCAATTGAACATGGAGAAAACATCCTAGCCCAGTCCAGACCAAGTCCATAAGTCTGATATTAGCCCATATTTCCAATATCAATCTATAAAGTCCTCTTCAGATTCACAGAACACGTGCATTGAAGCCAAATGCAGGATGATCACAAACCAGTGGGTAGAAAGTCTTTGGGTCCAGTGGTGCTATAAGCATCTCAGCGCTGCCAGGGGTCCCTCTGTGGCTTCTCCGGCTTCAGAAGTCTGGTTGCATCCATGTGGCTTGTCTTCTGAAATGTCTCCCAGGCAGTGGCAGAGAGAGAGAGAGAGGTGTCTTCTACCTCCAAGGAGGAAGTACCAGATTTCCCAGAATTCCTAGGAGAAGGTCATACCCACACAGAAGTCTCATTGGCTATCTCCAGATTGACAGCCTAGACTCCACCTCTGCACTCTTAATCCTTAAATCGACACCAGATTAGGTCACTACTGCAACATCTCAGGTTATTTGCTCAGCACACAGATGTAATAAGCATGGTGAATGGATACAACTCTGATGCACACCTTTTCCGTCCTATTCAAATGACTACCTCTTGCTCTGTGTATAGTTTCCTCATGAATACAAATAAAAGAACTACTCTGACAAATAAACTTGGATTCTTGACATTGACTGCCATCCTTTGTCTGTAAGATTTTCAGATTGTGGTGGCTTTTGGGTTGCTGTGATGCTGGAAGCTATATCACTCGTATTCCAAATGCCAGCAGAGTCGCCCAAAGTGAACAGGTTTCAGCAGAGCTTCCAGACTAAGAACAGACTATGAAAAAGAATAGCTGTCCATTTGCAAGAAAACAGCCACTGAAAACCTTATGGATAGCGTTGAGATATTGTCAGATACTGAAAACTGCATTAATAGAAGCAGAAAATTGTCAGAGATTGAGATAGTTAAAGTTTATTGTGCCTGGCTAGTAAACACATGGGGTTAATTGAAGGGTGGAGGGATAAATGGCTCGGTGAGCCTCACCTTTCTATTTCTCAGTCTCTTGCTTTCTGATGGTCGGACCAGGGTGCAGCTGACTTAGCCAGTTCCCTGCTTCAGCTGGCAAGGCTCACTTCCTGCAAGACATCCCTTAGGAGAAGCCACATGGACCTACCCTAATGCAGCCCTGAATGCTGGAGCACCCATGTGGAGACCCCTGCCAGCGCCGAGAGGCTTGAGTGCTATAGATTCAGCTTTCCTCCTGCAGTGGGCATTACTGTGTGTGTTTTGTGAGATGGAGGACTTTGTGGATTGGTGTTGGACATGTGGGCTAATGTTGGACTTGTGGGCTTGGGTAGCACTGGGTTGGGATGTTTTCTTGATGGGCACTTAACCTTTATATAAAACTCTCTCTTATACATGAGTTTCTGTAGATTTGTTTCTCTAATATACGCAGACTAATATGGAGATAGTACCAGAAGATGATCCCCCCAGGTCCAACAAAACTCCAAACTCACTACCATCAAATCTATGCTGACTCATATCAGCCCCTGTAAGATTCAGAGACTGTACTGTTTATGAGATTCTATAGGCCAGTCTTTTTAGCAGGAAGCTGCTGGTGGTTTTGAACTGTAGACCCTGCAGGTCAAAGCACAACTCAGGTCAGAAGACACTCAAAATACGAATAAGGAACAAGTGCCTGCTCACAGGAGAGTAAGCCATATTGACTTAGATGGAGGTAAGCCTGTGGGAGTAATGTTTTCAGGTCCTTCATTTGCCGATGGGCCATGACTCAATATGAGAAGCAGCAGCTAAAATATCAATTAATAATCAAAACTTGAATGCTTGAAGTATGGATCTGGGAAAATTGGAAGCTGCAAAAGTGAAAGGGAACACATGAAAATCAACATTCTAGACATCTATGAACTGAAGTGGACTGGTTTGGGCCATTTTGGATTAGAAAATTATATTACGTACTCTGGCAGAAATGACAGATTCAAGAAGAATGGCATCACATCCATCTTTGAAAAGGACGTGTCAGGATGTATCTTGAAGGGTAATGCTGCCTGTGGTAGGATCATATCTGTCTGCATACAAGGAAATCCAGTCAATACAACTTACTGTCATGATAAACGGAGAAAAATACAAGTTGTCAAAGATTTGATCTTATTTGGATCCACAGTTAATGCTCATGGAAGCAGCAATCAAGAGGTAAGACAACACATTGTGTTGGGTAAACCGGGTACACAAGACCTCTTCAAATTGTTGAAAAGCAAGGAGGTTATTTTGAGGATTAAGGTGTGCCTGACTCAAGCCATGGTATTTTTAATCACCTCATATTAATGTAAAAGTTGGGCATTGAATAAGGAAAACCAAAAAAGAATTGGTGCAGTTAAGTTATGGTACTGGCCAAGAATATTGAAAATACCATGGACCGTGCAAAGAACAAGTAAATCTGTCTTGGAAGAAGCACAGCCAGAAAGCTCTTTACAGACAAGCACCGTGAGACTTGGTATCAAGTTTCCTGTTGCCAGGGAAGACCAGCTCTTAGGAAGGACGTCATGCTTGGTACAATAGAGGGACAGTGAAAAAGAGGATGACCCTCAACAAGGTGAATTGACACAATGTCTGCAACTGTGGGCTCAAACACAAGACCAATTGTGAGGATGGCACCAGATGGGGCAGTGTTCTGTTCTGTTGTACATAAGGTCACAATCCGTCAGAACCACGTCAATGGCACTAATATCAAAAACAATAGTCCTTCCTTGTAACATACTTGATTTATGATGAGCCACATGTATGATCATTTGGAGTGTGATCTTGTGTTTTATTTTGTTCCGTCTCATTTTTAGCAATATGTGCCACATACAGTGTTGTAGCACATAGACTTGGATTAGTGGAGCCTCAGTGGCAGGAAAGAGAGGCCATCGGTGTGATTGGCACAGTGGTTGCAGCAATGGGCTCGAGCGTCTTTTTGATTGTGAGACTCGCACACAACGAGGTAGTGATCTGCTCTGTTGTACATGGGGTCCCTTTGAGTCGGAGCTGAATCTACAGTGCTCAACACCAAGCACGTCATTCTCACATGTTCACATGCAGATGCTCAATTTTATCACTTACTGTTCACAACACTGCCACTTAGAAAATTATGGCCTGTTCTGTAATGAAGTTGGTGTTGGTAAGGTCAATCGTAATGAATAGAAAAGTGGGCAATGCATAACTCTACCAGCAATCAATAATCGAAATGCACATCTGCCAGACAGCTACACAACTCAGACTCTATTGTTACAACCATGACACCAACTTCATTGTAGCCAGACCGTAGAGTGATCTTGCATACTGTTTCTTACTGTCCGAAGCATTCATTGTTAACTTGAAGTCAAATTATTCAAGTTTCTATAACTGTAACACCTGTACTGCTTATGTAGCCAGTAAGGTGTTCCACAAAAGAAGTCACACCACTATAAATTAAAATCCAAAATAGAAGGTGAGTGTGGTAGTTACATAATCTGGTATCAAGTAGAGACTTAAGACTGAAGGGGTAGAATTTAGCTTGTCAATCAGATCACAGCTTTATGACCTCATTTGGAGGCACTCAGTAGATCAATACCTCACTCACTGGAGTAGGGACACATGCTCACTCCCTCTGTGATATTCCGGTTGAGAAGACACATGGAGCTACTCTAGAGCCCTGGACCTGAAGGAGTCATGTGGAGATCCGTGCCAGTGCTGAGATACTTCCACTGCCACTGGTTCCACAAGACTTTGCACCTTCTGGCCTGTGATCTTCCTGCATTTGAAATCATTGCGTGCATTGCATGAGTCTGAAGAGAAACTTATAGATTAGTATCATATATATGGGCTAATATTGGACTTGTGGACTTGATCTTGACTAGACTGGGATGTTTTCTCAATATTAAATTGCTTTTGTATATAAAGCTCTTTCTTATTCACATATGAGTCCCTGGATTTGTTTCTCTAGTCTACCTGGACTAACACATTACAGTACCTTGGGAGTGCGATACTAAAGAAACAAATCATAAAGATGGAGAGTGAATGTTTTCTTAATATACAATTACTCTTTATATAAAGCTCTTTCTTATACACATATGCATGTTTATGAATTTGTTTCTCTAGTCTACCTGGACTAACACAGTGAGGAAGCCTTAAGACATTTGGCATAAAGATGCAGATTATTGAAATCTAGGATAATGGGGGAAATTCCGTGAGAAATGCACATATACATTAAAACATACCTGTAAGCTTATAAATAGTGTTTTCAATACCCCAAAGAAAAATAAAGATGAGATTTATAAAGACATGAATAATAAGAGACAATACTAATGAAAGCAAACCAAAAACCAAGAAGAATTTGACTTATATTACATCAGGGCCAAATTACCATATAATCATCAGAATGGAACCCTGTCACTTACTAGCGACTACCTGTATGTGAAGTACAGGTGGGTAAATGATATATTTTCAGTCACCTAATATGCATGCAAAAGCTGCACTATGGATAATGAAGATTGGAGAAGGATTGATGTATTTGAATTTTAATGTTGGCGAGGAATACTGAAAGTTCCCTGGACTGGAAGAAGAATTAAAAAATCTGTCTTCAAAGAAGTACAACCCAGATGCCCCTTACAGGCAAGGAAGGGGAGAATTTGCCTCACATATTTTGGACATGTTATCTAAAAAGTGAAGGCTATTATTTCTCAAGCCCTGGAAAAGGACATCATACTCAGTAGAGACTCAGTGAAACAGAGAAAGACCCTCAAGGATCGGATTGGCACAGTGTCTGCAACAACGGGCTCAAACATAACAATTTTTGAGAATGGTGCAGGACTGGACAGTGCCTTATTCTGTTGGACATACAGTGACTGTGAGTCATAGCCACAACAATCTAAATGATCACATCTTGAGGTGGTTAGTTTATTGTGCCAACCTGGCCGATAAACACATGTGTGGTTAATTGAAGGGTGGAGGGATAAATGGCTCGGTGAGCCTCACCTTTCGAGTTATCAGGTCTCTTGCTTATAATGGTCGGACCAGGGTGCAGCTGCCTTAACCAGTTCCCTGCTTCAGCTGGCAAGGCTCACTTCCTGCAAGACATCCCCAAAGTGAAGCCACACGGACCTACCCCAAAGCAGCCCTGAATGCTGGAGCATCCATGTGGAGACTGCTGCCAGTGCTGAGATGCTTATTTGCTCATTGATTTGTCTTTCCTCCTGCAGTCGGTATCATAGTGTGTGTTTTGTGAGCTGGAGGAGGACTTTGTGGATTGGTGTCAGACATACGGGCTAATGTTGGACTTATGGGGTTGGGCAGCACTGGGTTGGGATGTTTTCTCCGTGTGCTTTTATATAAAACTCTCTCTTATACCTGAATTTCTATGGATTTGTTTCTCTAAAGTTCCCAGACTAACACATATTTTAAACTGTCTTCCGTTGCTCACCTTCTGTCAGAACTACCTCCATGACATTTAAAACAACAACAACAACAAGTTGTGTAATTATTCTGAATCTTAAGGAAACGCTGTCTACTCTTAGTTCACTTCTAGCTCTGGTTCCTATGGCCGCTGAAATCCTCTTAAAAGATCAGTCATTAACAATTCTGCATATTAACGACTGATCGGGGCAATCAAATAGGAGATTATGAAAGGAAGATGTGGTGCTTATCTTTTGGCCTCTCTTCACTATTAAAAAAAATCAATTACAGCTCTTAGAGAACTGTTTGACAGTTCAATGAGTCTAATGAAGTGCTTAGAACTGTGCTTGGCACCTCAGCCTTTTGTAAACGTTGCTTCTCTGTTCATTTTCTTCTCACTCCCAAGGTGTGCATGTAACTTATAGAGCATGATTCCTGGGACGAGGTGACAATCAGAAATGCAGAAATCCCAGCGAATTTCTATTTGTCAATCTGAGGAAGTCTTCAGAGACACCCACATCTGAGACAGAGGACAACAGGGGTGAGGGGGCATTTGCTGGTCAGCCGGCTTTTGCTAGTCTCTTTTCTCCTGGCATCTCCCTACACTCCATCTTATTCTTCCTTTTAACTCCTGATGTTTTAACTCAGTCTTCTCAACCTCTTCATTGCTGTTGATGTCCTTCAAGTTCTCCCTGCCCCTCAACACATAGGCTGCAGATGAACTACAGAGCAATTTAGGGAAACTTTCTTTAGAAGTACTCTTATTTGGTATTGTGGTTTTGATTAAAAATGAAAAAGTTCCCAGCCCATTTTTGTGGAGGATTTTACCGCTTTGCTCAAAGCATTAAGTGTAAATGGATTATCGAGTCTTTGTTGCACACTAAAACCCCGGGACACCCAATTCTCCTTCCCCTTGCTTTTCCCAGTGGCGGGGGGTCACTTCTGAGTGTGTGGGAGAAACTTCATCCATGCTCTCTGTGGCTCAGAAAACAAGGAGGCCTTTTCTAAGTGTCCCTATTGCTCCAATGTGATGCTGGGTACTGCATACAAACGAAGTCATGTGGAAAGTTTTATGTTGGGTGGGGAGCAGAAGAAAGAAAGAATCATCCTCCAGTGGTGAATTTTTCAGAAGTTTTCAAAGTTGATGTCCAAAAATTGATGCTACAAGGGCGGCACTAGGGTTCAGGGAAGAAGATTAAAAAAGAATAACAGTATCAAAATAATTGTATCTCTCTGAAATAAAACACAAACATTTTTTTGCTGTGTATTAGAGACGGATTTGCAGAGCTCAGCAGTTTTCCATTCAACCGTTCACATGCCTTTTTTTTCATATCACTGATTGCAATCCCCACAGTGCAAGATCACTTATTCCACTTTCCCCTGTATTTCCTGTTTTTATTCACCATGCTTTCCTCACCCTTTCTGCCTTGTGAACTTTGTTCTTGGGTAAATGCTGCCTTTTAGATCTCAGATGATTGGTCATCATAAGGAGTGGGGGGTAGATCGCCAGTGTTATTGTTCCTCTTAAGTTTCTCCCCTATTTGACTAGAAATTGGCCACAGGGGTGTGTATCTCCCTTTACCTGTGCTCTTTCAGGAGCCTCTGCAGGTGGTGCAAACAGCATACTTGGCTGCTAACTGAAAGCTTGGAGGTTTGAGTGCCTTAGAAGAAAGGTCTGAAAGTCTGCTCCTGAAAACATAGCCATTGGAACCCTATGGATCACTACTCTACTCTGACACAGATGGGGGTACCATGAGTTGGAATCAACTTGATGGAGACTGGCTTACTGGCCATGTATCACTGCTTTCATGTCTTCTTTCCCGGACCACTTGAAGATGGACAGGTGGTGTTCGGTGACTCTCTCGTCCTAACTGCCCTAGGCAGGTAGCCTCTCATTAAGTATTCCTTACTAATCTATTTTAGTCCATTGATATTACTCATGTAAAGTGGTGATTCCATAAGAAAACCAAATCCACACATGCTAAATACAACAAAATCTATAGGATCTTCCAAACTCGGAGAGCAATGCTGTAGAAGGGGGGGGGGGATGAATTAATTGAGGAAGTGGGTAAAGGAGATTGGACTTGCTTTTGCAAGGCTTTTATCATGTGTTGAAAGCCCTACATATTAATAGGCTACACACTTGCCCTAGAAGCAGAGGAAAGATTTTAGATCAATAAGAATGGACACTTATGTAGATCAATAAACTAGCATGTTAGATGAATAAATGGAAAGAATGAATTCCAGATGTTACAGCAGAAGTCACAGCATCAATATAAGACCGGGAGTGAAGAAGAAGAGAGACAATAGCTTCAAATGCAACACATATAACAAAGACTTGATTGCTCCATCTTATAAAAATATGCATCAATTGAAAGGAAAAATGTGAACATGATAATAATAATAAAAAGGGACTAGAGAAGGGCTGAAAAGTCACCAAAGAGGAGATACGAGGGGCCACCCCCCAAAAATTGGTAAAAAGTTCTTCTGGCCAGAGCTTTCATAGTAAGCATTTTTCTTGCTAGGTGAGCATCAACCAACTCCCTCTGAGTTAGTGCACCCAGTGGTGTCACCTGGGAAGGTTCTCTCTGCTCGCAGTGAATTTTTTAGTACAAAGCAGTTTCACCCAAACCATGCTTTTTGTGATGGTTGACTTAAGAGAATGACGTGCAGCTGTGAAAATTTGTTTCGTGCTTGGGAAAAATGCCAAAGAAAATGTGACGTTGAACACAGCTTACCAGGACAGCGCTATGGGAAAAACTCAAGTGTACATAAGAGTGGTTTTCTCATTTCAAAAAAGGTAAAATGTCGATTGATGGCAAACCTCATTCTAGATGTCTATCAACTTTCCAAACAGACTAAAATGCCAACAAAATCCATGCACTTGTGCCGAAGACAGTGACATTCCACTGAAGAGATGGGGAGGTTATCTGTACTATCTTGGAGCTCCAGTCAGTGAATTTTAGCAAAAGATTTGGGATTGAGAAGGATCTCTGTGAAATTTGTGCCTCAGGTTCTGACTGACTAGGAAAAAGACCACTGAGTGAAACATGCCATACTTTGAAAGAACAGCTCTAAAGCAACCCTGACTCTTTCCCCAAGGTCATTACAGGTAAGGAGACATGGTACTATTCTGACACCCTATAAACAAGCATCAATCAAGCCAGTAGAGATGCCATAATCACCTCCCTGCAAAAAAACCCAAAAAAAAAACCTTGTGAAGTGAAATCAAAGACCAAGACAATGCTCTTCTTTTTTTAATGCAGGGGATAATGGATTTGGAGTTCATTCTACCAGTTCAGTCTGTTATTCAATATTTCTATTTAGATTTTCTGAAAAGATTGTGTAACAGTGTGCAACAAAAAAGTCCTGATTTGTGGCAAATGGGGGACTTGTTTTGCCACCATGACAGTGCACCTGCTCACACAGCCATCTCAGTGCGCCTGTTTTGGGGCCCAGAACAGCATGCCTCTCTTGCCCCATTCACCTTACTCACCTGACCTCACTCCATGTGACTTCTTTTTGTTTGTCAATGAAGAGGGACATGAAAGGGCAGCAATTTGACAACATAGAAGAGGTGAAGAAAAACATGAGGGAGGTGCTGTGAGCCATCCAAACAGATGAGTTTGGAAAATGTTTCTAAGAATTGCAGATTTGACAAATGTATTAAGTATAATGGAGAGTACTTTGAAGGTGATATGCCTGTTATATATAAAAAAATTAAATACCTAGCTTTGAAAACAATTTCATTGGGGGGTACCCCCTTGTATAATATTGTGTTAAGCTGGGTTGACTAGAGAAACAAATCCAGGGACATTCCTGTGTGTGTCTGAGAGAGCTTTTATCAAGAAGTAATTATGCATCAATAAAACATCCCAGCGCAGTCTAGATCAAATCCATAAGTTCTATATTAACCCATTAGCCCTATATTAACCCATGAATTCCTCTTCCGACTCAAGCAGCACATGCAATGATGCTGAATGCTGGAAGACCACAGGCCAGTGGGTGTAAAGTCCTGTGGGTCCAGTGGAGGTGGAAGCATCTCCAGGGCTCTGGCTGCCATCAGTGTGGCTCCTTTTGGCTTGTCAACAGGAATGTGAAGCAGAAAGGGAGTGTGTCCCACCTCAAGGAAGGAAGAGATGAAGTTCCAGAATCCTCATGAGAAGGACACACCCAAAAGGAGAGATCCCCAGGCCGGAGGCCCTGTAGCCCAGAATAGATTGGCCCCTGTGTTTCCAAGACGGTAACTCTTTCCTAGAACAGAACTCTTCCTCCGATGATGCACTTTAATAAGGGGATTGATCAGTTTTACTATTCCTCTGTGAGCCATCTCAGAAGCAGGAAGCGAGGAATCACATGATCAAGAAAGAGCCGTCAGCACAGTGAGGCAGCAGCACCAAGACGAAGAGACAGAGGGCAGAAGCCAAGGGACCACCTGCCTGAGAAGCTGACAACCAGAGAGAGAAATGCCAGCCGGTAGGGCTAAGAAGAGGCATCATTGCTGACAAAAGGAATTCCTATCATGCTTTCTGATCCCGATTGTGATAACCTGTTACCTTTCCTAATAAATTCCCGTAGTCGAGAGACTTGACTGTGAGGTCTGTGTAGCCATTGCAGCTGGTGATTGAATCCACCAGAGCACTAGCATGCCCTGCCAGGGACTGTTGCTGTCAGAGTGGGATAAAGAAAGGTGGCTCATAGGAATCATTCGTAGGTTCAATGCCGTTCTTTGAAATAAATTCTTCTGGGGGGAGGGGCAGGTGTCTACTTAGTATTTGGTACTTGGGCCAGCCACCCAGACCTCTCCACTGGTTCCCTACTCCACACCAGAACTGGAATTTATTTCAAAGGACGGGATGGAATCTGTAGCTCCAGGAGAGGGACATATCTGATCAGAGCACACAGGAGCAGGTGAAAGGGGGAGGAGGAGAGAGTGGAGCACATCCTTCCCCCCCCCGCCCCCCAGCCAAGCCTTGAGGACGATGACCCCAAATAGAGTAGCCAGTCCACAGAGAGGACCACATGGCCAGCCCCACTATGAAACATGACGCCCCTCACTGACCCATGGCCCTGCGGGGAACAGCACCAGAGACACAGTGTGGGAATTGCACCCGACCTGATCCCGCCACACTGAGGCAAAGCATTGGGGGAGTGAAGCGGAACAGCAAGGCAATGGAGCGGCAAGGTCCCCAGGGAACGCTGAAGGTGGACTTTGGGGTTAGGACATGGTGCCCCAACAGACTAGACTGGAAAACACTCCTAAAGGTCAACAAACAATCCTTGAACTAACTACAAGCTTTTCTTTCTTGTTGTGTTTTGTTCTTTGTCAGTGGTTTGTTGTTGTTTTGTTGTATATTGTTGCTTGCTTTTGCTCTGTCTTGTTTTTGTGCACGTTATTATCTCCGCAGGTCTGTCTAAATAAGATAGGCTGGATGAACAATTTGGAGGAGAAAACAACAGGACCGACAGTTCCGGGGGGGACACGGGATAGGGGCAGGTGGGGGGAAAGGAAGTGGTGCTAACACACCCAGGGGCAAGAGAACAACAAATGATCCAAATTGGTGGTGAGGTGGGTGTGGAAGGCCTGGTAGGGCATGATCAAGGGTAATGTAACAGAGTTATTGCTGAAACCCAGGTGGGGACTGAGCATGATAGTGGGACAGGAGGAAAGTCAAGGGAAATAGAGGAAAGAGCTGGGAGGCAAAGGGCATTTATAGAGGTCTAGATAAAGACATGTACATATGCAAATATATTTATATATGATGATGGGGAAATAGATCTAGGTGCCTATATTCATAGGTTTAGTATTAAGGTATCAGATGGACATTGGGCCTCCAATCAAATACTCCCTCAATGAAAGAATACTTTCTTTATTAAATTGGCATTCTATGATGCTCACCTTCCCAACACAACTGCTGAAGACAAAACAGGTAAATATCATATCATTGGTGCACACCTCCATGATATGATCGCTGAGGACAAATGGGTGCATAAGCAAAAGTGGCAAAGAAAGCTGGTGGTGCCCCACTATCAAAAGGTGTAGCATCTGGGGTCTTAAAGACTTAAAGGTAAACAAGTGGCCATCTAGCTCAGAAGCAACAAAACCCACATGGAAGAAGCACACCAGCCTGTGCGATCATGAGGTGTCGAAGGGATCAGGTATAAGGTATCATCAGAACAAAAAATCTTACCATAGTGAATGAAGGGGGAATGTAAAGTGGAGACCCAAAGCCCATTTCTCGGCCACTGGAGATCCTCTTACAGAGGGGTCTAGGGGAGGAGATGAGCCAGTCAAGGTGCGATGTAGCACCGATGAAAAATACAACTTTCCTCTAATTCCTAAATGCTTCCTCCCCATCCCCCACTATTATAATCCGAATTCTACCTTGCAAGTCTGGCTAGACCAGAGGATGTACACTGGTACAGATAGGAACTAGGAACACAGGGAATTCAGGAAGACGTAGGACAGGGCAAGATATGACAAAATAATAATTTATAAATTATCAAGGGCTCATGAGGGAAGGGGTAGTGGGGAGGGAGGGGAAAATGAGGACCTGATGCCAAGGGCTTAAGTGGAGAGCAAATGTTTTGAGAATGATGAGGGCAATGAATGTACAGAGGTGCTTTACACAATTGATGTATGTATGGATTGTGATAAGAGTTGTATGAGTCCCTAATAAAACGATTAAAAATATATTTTTGAAAAAGGAATATTTGTAGGATTCATAGGAATCATTCTTGGGCAGATGTGGAGTTGGATTCTCCTTCCCTTTGTGTCGCCTTCGGAGGATAGACGTCCCCGCTCCATTTCCCTAATATCTCTATTAGTAATTTTTATAATTTTTTCTAAAATTAATTTTTCTGTTTTATTTAATTATATTTCCATAATTCCCCCTTATTTGGCTTCAATATTTGAGAGACAAATCCTCCCAGTCAGCTGGAGACTGCGGGAGATCACAAGACAATGGACATTTAGTGCCAAGATAGAAAGGCATGGCTAATCTGGGATGAAATGGTCACTTTGAATATGTTGTTATATTGTTGCTGCAGGTCGTCAAGTCCATTCTGACTGACAGTCACTGTGGGGACAACTTTGGCCCCATGTTCACAAGTGTTGCTACATTTGAGCCCTGTGTTACAGTCACAGTGTCAATCTTTCGGGCTCCTTGAGGCCTTCCTTTTTCATCTGATGATGCTCTTCTATGTTGTTGCCAGGGGCCATCTCATCAGTTTGGGCTCAGAGGGAACCTGTGTGCAGCAGAACAAACCCTGCCTGGTCCTGAGCCATGTTCACAGTTGTCCTTATAGTTGCACCCCTTGCTGTAGTCACCGATCAGTCCATCTTGTGGAGGACCTTCCTCCACGTTACCAAGCATGATGTCCTTCTCTGCGGACTGGTCTCTCCTGACAACACGTCCAAAGTACAGAAGACAGAATCGCACCATTCTTGCCTGGAGAGGGCATCTTGCCTGTGTTTCTCCCAAGACAAGTTTGTACATTCTTTTAGCAATTAGTGGTAATTTCAGTATTCTTTGCCAGCACCGTAATTTGTGCTTCTTCGTTCTTTTTTCTTTAATGTCCAACTTTCCCATGAGTATGAGGTGGTTAAAAATACCATGGCCCGTCTGCAGGCAATTGGACATCACCTTACAGAATGGGTCTCAGGGAGGTGATCAGCCAGTCAGGGTGCAGTGTAGAAATGATGAAACATACAACTTTCCTCTAGGTCTTAAATGCTTCCTCTACCCCCATCCCCCGCCCCACTATCATGATCCCAATTCTACCTTACAAATCCTGCCAGACCTGAGGATGTACCCTGGTACAGATGGGAACTGGAAACACAGGGGATCCAGGACAGATGAACCCCTCTGGATCAGTGGTGACAATGGCAATGCCAGGAGGGTGGAGGGAAGAAGGTGTAGAAAGGGGGAACAGATTACAGGGATCTACATAAAACCTCCTCCCTGGGGGATGGAAGGCGGAGAAGTGGATGAGGGAAGACATCAGACAGTATATGATATGGCAAAATAATAATAACATAAATTATCAAGGGTTCATGGGGGAAGGGGAAGTGGGGATGGAGGGGGAAAATGAAGAGCGTATATCAGGGATTCAAGTAGAAAGCAAATGTTTTGAGAATAACGAGGGAAACAAATGTACAAATGTGATGGACACAATGGATGCATGTGTGGATTGTGATAAGGGTTCTACGAGCCCCCAATAAAATGATTTAATAATAATTTTTAAAAATACCATGGCTTGGGTCAGGCACCGTTTAGTCCTCAAAGTACCCTCCTTGCTTTTCAACCTTTAACGAGGTCTTGCGAAGCAGATTTACCTAATGCAATGTTCCCTCCTGATAACCGTCCAAAGAACCCGAGACAAAATGTCACTGCTCTTACGTCTAAGGAACACGTAACTGTACATCTTCCAGGCCAGGTGTGCCGTTCTCATGCCAGCTCCTGGTGGTCACTAGTCTTCTCTAATGCCATCATTCAAAGACAGGAATTCTTCTGTGGTCTTCCTTACACTGTCCAGCTAATTATAGTGATTGTGAAAAATATTTATGTTGTCTTTTCATACCCAGTATTTTATTCATGCATGAACAGTAGTGAGACAATGCCATCTTTGTTTATTTTATTAATAAGTTTCGTTCTAAATGACTCACGCTTTCTATTTAAATTGTCGTATTTTAAATTTTTCGATAATGAAGCCTCCTTTGCATACAGAATCTTGGGAGAGAAAATGGTACCTGAACCCAAAGGCCCCCGACTGAGTGTTTATCTGTAAACAAAGCACTGCCCCTGGGTACTGGTGATGCTTGTTGTGGAAGAAGGAGTTGGGAAATAAACGAAGTCGCAATGGCCGCTGCGGAAACACCGACCGAAACGTCCAGCTTGCTTTCCTGTTCGGGAATTGAAACCCTCGTTTAGTTTTTGGTACCTTCTCAACCTGCTCAAACATCCAACTAAGCACGTTTTCTCTGAAGCATCTTTGTTCGCGTAATAGGTAACATACAAATCCTGTTATTTGTCGGTTCCTCCCCACCCTTTTAAAGTGCTTCTGAAACGACATCTCCAAATCCTCTTTGGAGAAAACGTTTCCAAAGAGAATTCTGGAAGAGCAAACTCATTACCCCATTCGGGTTTCCAATAAAGCCCATCAAGCAAATGTCCTGTGAACATTGATGATTCCAATATGCCTGTCACCGGGGCTCTGAGGCAGACTTCCAGGCTGCCGATAAGCATCTCTCCTTTCGTGGGCCTGTGACTGAAAGGCACACCACCTGCCAGCACTTCATTTTCAGAGTCAAGCTCAAGAACTGCTTTAGAAGTAACCACTAAGATACCAGGAAGCTTCAACAAGTTTGGGGAGTAATGCCATCATCTTTTAATTCCATTTTTTTTCTCCCAGAAACTTTTTGAAGCTCCACACACATTCTCTAAGGTGTATGAGGTCAGACCAATGTTAGAAACTGAGTCACATCGTACTTGAATACAAAGGAATGCAGTCGTTAAAAGCGTCTCCGGCTGCTCTCCCTCGAAGTGAAGTGGATTTGCATTGCTATATCTATATAAATTAATTGTCACCTTGCAGAGCACGTCAGTTTATTCTCCATCGATGATGTGTACATGTTCATAAGCTCACATCGTATTTAATGAAGAGATCCTTGTTTAATATTGATAGCCACAAGAAAATTATACCATGTTGGATCTGTGTTAGAGAATCAAAGTCCAAGATCTTTGAATGGAACTGAGAATAAAAATGTAATTAGGTTACATCCCTAAAGTCTGATATATCTTTAAACAAGACTGCAAATGAAACTTTATTAGGACTTCAAATGAATTATTTCATTGCTTTTTAAAAAATTCTTTCTCTCCCCCTGCTCTTTCATGTCTGCGTTACTGACATGGCTGCTTGTATTTTACCTGTCTTTTTTGAGGCGTTTTAATTATTTACTGCTTAACAAGTAGTTCTGAGGGGAAGAAGCCTCATTCAGAGAGGCCCGCTCTGCAGCAGGCTTTTCTTTTTTCAAAGCTTTGCAAGAAGGTCTTGAGTAGCCGCACCGTGTCTGAGATTCTTGCCACCCAGAAAAGCGGGGTTTCTTCTGGAAGCAGAGTTTCCTTTAACTGAGGATTGGCACTGCCCCAGAAATCTCCCTTCAGCCGAACAAATGGAAGGAGCCCTGGCTGCCGGTGTTTAAGTGCTCAACTGCTACCTTAAAGACCGGCGGTCAGTCTCTCTGCAGGAGAAAGAGGTTCAGTCTCTCTCATAAAGGAGGCTGTGAATGTCAAGTGTTGCCTAGCCAGGGTGGCCCCGTAGCGACCCAAAGCACAACCGAACAAAACACTGCCCAGACTCACACCATCCTCGCGATTGCTGTTCTGCTTGAGCCCATTGGTAGCCGTCGTTGCATCAGTCCGCGTGTTGGAAGTCTTCCTGTGTTTCACCTCCCTTCCACATTATCAAGCACCATGTCCTTTTCCATAGAGACCACACACAAGGAGATCACAGCCCCAGTCTGGCCTACAGGGGCACCCTGAGTCGGGGTGGGCTCAGCGGCAACA
Organism: Tenrec ecaudatus; assembly: GCF_050624435.1. Classification (NCBI taxonomy): domain Eukaryota; kingdom Metazoa; phylum Chordata; class Mammalia; order Afrosoricida; family Tenrecidae; genus Tenrec; species Tenrec ecaudatus. Next base: position 68,626,681 of record NC_134532.1, read on the forward strand.
GGTTTGGCTGGTTTGGGTGAGTACAAATTACAGCTGCCAAAGGAGACTTTTCCGTGGAAGGAAGGGTGCGATTTCTACCGTCCATGCTTTAAACGGCTCTTAGTCTGAGTAAATGGCACTACTCTATAGCATTTGGATTGTAAGGCATTCACGACTGATTCAAATGGTCCATTTGGGGACAGGACAGAGAAAATAGCATCCAATAACTTCATTAAAGGGCCAGGCACTCTGCTTCAAGCTGGCAGAGATGTTGCTTGAATCACCTTTCCAGCCCTGCCCTGGAGTCTGCAAGTTTCTCTGAGTTCTAGCGCCCTGAGAGAGCCCATTCATTGTGTGAAAGGTCCAATCACCATCACCGGAGGTGCTGGCGCTCAAATGCTACTCTCTACCTTCATGCCCCAACATTGGACATCGCTTCTAAAATGAAGAACCCCCTTTAGAAAATGATGACATCGTGGATTGGGGAATCAGCTCTGCCACTTGCTTGCTATGTGAGTTTCGACAGGACAATCTCTCAGTTACCAGTCCCGGTCTCTCTCAGCTCAGCTGTAAAACAAAGGCAGAAACTAGACGAAAGTGAAAGCGGAAAGCTTGAATTTGGTTGGTCGAGCCAGGAGCAAGCCTGGACTACGGTCACCAAGGCAAGCTCCCCACCAAAAAAAGAAGATGTGTAGTTGTATGTGTGTGTATCAGGAAGTAAACTGAAGGGATTGTGAACATGTAACACATTTCTAAAGGATGGTCATGAATATGCATTAGGGCGAGGTTATGATTCTTAACCAGGAAATTGCTTGTGGGACTTCAGATGTTGTCTCAGTTGATCTGGTAATGTCTTTCCAGTAAGTTGGGTCCTTGGCCAAAGTTCTTGTCTTCCAGAGTCACCTGTAGATTGTGACTGTCCTTCCAGAGTCACCTGTAGATTGTGACTGTAGATTGGGGGGCCAGTTCCAATTATCACCAATACTCGTTTGCTATAGCGCTTTACTTTGCTGGCAGGAGAGAGCTTTAAGAGACAGGTTGTGAGGAAAGATAATACAGCTTACTCCTGGGAAATCTATGAAGCATACATGTATTTCAACCTCCCGTGACAATATTTCTTATATCTTTAGGACAGGTTCACTGGGCAATCTGTGGAATCTAGGGGTTCCACAGGACTAAGCAGGCTGGGGCGTGGCCCACCTCTGAGGGTCAATTTCCAGAATAAAGCTAGTTATCAGCCAAGGGTCAAATAAGACAATATAGTCGAGTCTAAAGCAGTTAACATTATACCTGATACCTACTAAGTACTTGATGAATGTTGTCTTCCTATCGCCTTCCCCACTGTGTTAGTCTGGATTGACTAGAGAAACAAATCCACAGACACTCATATGTGTGTAAGAAAGAGATTTATATAAAGAGTAATTGTACATGAATAAAACATTCCAGCCCCATCCAGATCAAGTCCATAAGTCTGATATTTGCCCTTATGTCCAATACCAATCTATAAAGTCCTCTTCAGATTCATAAAACACGTGCAGTGACACCAAATGCAGGAAGATCACAGACCAGTGAATGGGAAGCCTTGTGGATCCAGTGGTGGTGTAAGCATCTCGGTACTGGCAGGGGTCTCCACGTAGCTTCTCTGGCTCAAGAGATCTGGCTCCATCAGCCTCTCTCCATGTGTCTTCTCCCCAAGGATGTCCCATAGGGAGTGAGCATGTGTCCCGCCTCCAAATGAGGTCGTCAAGCTACTACCTGATTGACAGGCTAGACTCCACCCCTTCCCTCTGAATCCTCAAATTGACACCAGATTATGGAACTTCCACACCCACCAAACCAAACCTTGTAGATTCTGACTCGTTGCACCCTGTAGTAGAAGGACACTCTCACTGCTTTCTCCCAGGGAGAAGATTGGCAGGTGGTGTTGAAAGACCAGCCTTTCGTTCAGCATCTGAGGACTTAACTGCTTTGCTCCCGGGGCTCCCCTTTCCTCATATTCACCCCCAAAGGATTGTTTTCTCAGTTGTTGCCATCTGCCATCAGGATGATTCTGACTCTTGGTCTCTTCCCTCATGTGCAGGATTGAACTGCTCCATTTGGAAGCTGATCACTAGGCCGGTCTTAAGGCATCTCTGGGTGGATTCAAAGCACCAACCTTTAGGCGAATTGTTAACTATTTGTACCACCCAAAGACTTTGTTCACATTAAAAAATACATTAGGTTTGTGTGTGTGTGATACTGAAAATAACACACAGTCATGGTCCATCAAAGAGAGATGGATAAGGGAAAAAATGTTCAGTCTTCTCACTTGATCCCACTGGTGGCATAGTAGGTTACTCTTCAGACTCTGTAAAAACCACAAGGTCAGCAGTTTGAAACTACCAACTGCTCTGCAGGAGAAAGATGAGACTTTCTACTCACGTGGGTTTCTGAGATTGGTACTGTTTATGGGAATAGAAAGCCTCCTCGTTCTCCCATGGAGCAGCTGGTGGTTTGGATCTGTTGACCTTGAGGTTAGCAGCCCAATGCATAATCAATCACATGGAAACCTATGGGGGCAGTTTTACCTTTCCTGTAGGGTTGCTATCAGTCAGAATTGACTTAATGGCAGCCAGTTTGGTTTGGTTCACCCATCTTCCAATCGCCATCTTCAATAATCAATGCTAATACTTTGGCATACATGCTTCACACCTTTCTTTCTGGTCATACTAATAAATACACATAATCAGGGTATGCAGGGTTTGTTTAAAACAATGGGCAATACATAATTCAAGTAAGAATTACATTATTGATTAAATCAAGAGCCATATAATTCATTAGTTGATCGAGTGTTAATATTGACTTTATTTCTCCTCAGACTTTTACCGCTGTCAACACTTTTTACTTAGTATTTTAAGATGAAGGGGAAACTATTAAAGTAACACAATTTACTGTACGAAGAAAACAGTCAACTCTATAAACGCTGCAAGGTTCATAATGGCCAGTATTAATTTCCTATTGTTTATCCATTATACATGTTTTACATTCTTAAACTTTTAATTATTTCAGTAATTGCAGTACTTGCTGTTATGGACATTTAAGAGCAAAGCTGCCTAATATGTAACCCCTAGATGCCATGAAACTCAGATTGCGAACAACTGTGCCACAGGTTGACTGTGACATAGAACAGTCAAACTTGTGGTGCTGTCACCATCAGCGACCACCGAAGCCATCTACAAATATAAACTTTAGCAGTTCATAGCAATTCCTCCAACACGCTTACATCAAAGGTTAAATAGAGATAAAATTACAAATAACTAAACTGCAAGTTTATCATGACTGATTCGTTTGGAAACATCAGCTGGTGTGGGATTGCAAACCTCAGGTGTAAAGCCTTTCATGAGTTGGCCCCACATCTCACCAAGGTTTCGTCTTGTCTTCCTGGGATTCTTCTCATTGTCTAGTTTCATGGCCGGTCCACTTTAACAGACCTGGGGGTGCATTTCCAGACAGTCCATCTGAAAGCTTTCCTTAAAACGCTAAACAGGATTCTATTTTTAAAATACCATCTTAAATTTTTCCTAAATGCCCAGCGCCACCACAAAAAAAGTTATGGGCATATCCTCTCCTCCGCTGATCAGGGGATGCTGTTGAGTTGCAGAACAAAATCTGTGTTCCGGTGCTCCAGTTTGCCCTGGTGTGCAGTGGGGTTTAGTGCACAGCAAATCCCTCTGACATGAGATAAGCCCTTCAAAATAATCGTTGTCACTGGGGAGTGTGACAAGCCCTTAACTGTGTCAGCATGAATAGTGCTGTTATAATTATCATAATTGAATGTAAAATCCTAAAGATAATATAAATTGCCCACGCAGTTAAAGTGAAATGGAAAGCAATGCCTTCGGTTCTCACCAAAGGGTAATAACATTTTTCTCTTTTTGCCTACTGTTCAATATTGCTCCTAGCAGATTTTAAATCTACATTGTGCAGAACAGCAAGCTACCCCAGAGCTGTCCAGTAATGCCAGATTAAAATGTAACATAATATACCTAACGCTGTATTGTTCCTTTAGGTTGTTGTCTTAAGTGAAGTGGAGTCTTGCCCACTTCAAAGTTCTCAGAAATGTGCACAATTTAGAACTAATTATGCTTCAGACCCATCTTCATGCCAGTGAAGGAGTAGGTCTTCTGGTTCCGTCAAATTATTTTCACACAGTTGTGTCTGCTGCATTATTTTTACCGGTAAATGTACAAGTTGATAGCAAAGGAAATAATTAACTACTTTCCGTGTTGCTGAGGCATGGAGCTAAAGCAGGTCAGTCCTCGTGTCTTAGAGATTGTGACATTTTAAATTACCTGAACAATACCAGGATCCAGCTTTGGGCATAATTAACACCTTGCCTAATTGACGTCAGCTCCAGACCGTACCCCACTTTCTTCGTGCAACATGATTTATTCAAGCTGGTTTGCTCCCTCATTATTATATTGCAAACTTTCAGATTTGTATGCTGTTTCCTAAGCGAACCAACTTCTCCTCCTCCTTTTTTCCCTTTTCCTTTTCCCTCCCCCTTCAAGTAATCAATGCACTGCTGAATGAGTTCATTTTAATGCACTCAATCATGCCTCTAATGTTCGTAGCTTACGGGCGCAAGCATCAGTAATGCAGGAATGTTATATGGCTTTAGTTTGGGCCATTTCATAAAATATTCATGGAATCAAAAATGTGCATCAAAATAGCGGCTGGGAGAATTACATTTATGTTCCTGCTTTTATGGCAGCTTCACATTTAAACCCATTTGTGTTAATATCTAGTCAATCTTCCTACTTTAAAAAAAACCTGAAATAGGAGAGATCATATACATTCTCCTTTGCTTAATATTTGTTCTAGACATCTGCTGTGATACAACAAATATCTATAAACTTTCAGAGATGCTGTGCAGAGAAGAGGGGTAAGCAACAATTTGGATAATACCGAAATATATAAAACCTTATTTTCTCCGCGTAGTGTCTGCCTAAACATCCCACCAAGCGTTTTGCCGTTTACAACATTGTTCGAGTTTTTTAATAAACAGTTGGATTCTCCGTATGTGTGGGCTCGAGGTGAGGAGAAATTCGCTTGTCTTCCATTTATGTGAAGAGTGCACTTTCATTTAGGTGAAAAACAATAAACACCCACCCACCACCACCTTATTGTTTACGTAGATGGCAAATAATTGCAAAAGAAAGAGCAAGCGAGCAAGCTTAAGCTGCTTCTATGCATATCTGAGTTCTCCTGCATGACGTCACTCTTGAAAACGTTTCGGGTGGCCACAGCTGAGGCTCACTGCAGCTCTCCTGAGTCAGTGGGAGATCCCCGTTGCCCTCCAGAAAAGCATTTCACCTCCGTTATCTGCTCCAGTTCACACGAGACAAGACATTAGCAACCTCTGGGTTTCCAGGGAGTCAGTCCCTGTCCCAGGCACTTAGCTCAGCAGTCGTTGGTCTGTGTTCCCTTTTGCACCCCATTCGCTGTGGTTGGACATCATCCGGGAGTCTTCAGCTCCAGGGCTCCAGGTGCTAGCGTGGAAAGGCCACATCGGGCTTTCTTGGCTGTATTCTTTACAGAAGGAAATGGCCACGTCTTAATCCGGGGTGGCTTGGAACCTCTGACTCGGCTGCTGAGTCCTCAGTCTTTGCACCACCAGCATCCCATTGCACTACGACCTTTGCTGCTCTCACGGAGGAGGCGTGGCTGCTGGCTTCTGGTGCATATGGTAGCCCGTCAGGTGACCTTGAACGTGGAAGTCTAGCCTCGAGGCGCTGTCTTTTCTGTTGTGTTTTCTGTTAACGTTTATTGTTGTGATGCCTTTGATGTATCCAGGCCTCTTCCCCCTGCCTCTGTTCCTAGAGGGAAACTAATGGGAACCTGGGATAGTTCCAGAGAAGCTCAGCTATCTGACAGGTCTCCTGTGCAGTGTTTCCTGGAAATCTGTGTGGCTCTGATACTTCGGGTTTTTTGGGTGGGTGGGTTGAGTTTGTAACATGGGTGAATTCCGTAACAAACACTTCAAGGCAGTGACCAATGCTTGCTCAGAGCCAAATTTGAAACTCTAGTTCACACTCTTCCTTTTAGGGTCGTATTGGTCCCCATCGTGCTGAGTCGCCATCAGGTCAATCCCAGCAGACGGCGACTCAGCGTGTCCTGAGCCGGTCGGCTCCATCGGGTCGTCCATGGCTGCGATTTACAGAAGCAGCTCTCCAGGGGCTTGTCTTCTGAGGTGCCTCTATGTGGGTTCAAACCAGCGACCTTTTGGCATGTCCTGGAGCACTTCACTGCCTGTGCCTCTCAGGCCCTCCGCCTTCACAGACTTGTCAAAACGACCCCCACATTGATGTCATCGCCAGCATGTTTTTCTCATTTTAAATACAAAATGTTGAAGTTTCTGATAAAGTTGCCTTTTGATAAGTATGCAGTACTTTGTCTTCATAAACGTCAGAAAATACGGTCATTAAAAAATTCTATTCACAATTGGAAGTAGAATTTGGGTGGGAATTAATCATACTTAAAGGAGAACACTTGGACAGTTAAATTACATTACTATGGAGCCCTGGTGGTGTAATGGTTATGTGTAGGGCTGAAATCTCAAAGGTCTGCAGTTCAAAACCACCAGCATCTCCAAGGGAGAACAATGGGGCTTTCTACACCTGTCAGCAGTTACGGGTTTGGAAAGTCTCCTGGAAGTTCTGCCCTGTCCTCCTGAGTCACTATGAGTCAGCATGGGCTCAACGGCAGTGAGTTTGCTTTGCTTTTTGGAGCCCCTTTATAACACGGGCATATCTCGTAATCTGTTTAAATCAAACACTATAATATGTGTGGTGGCCAGATTGACAAATTATAGTCAAGCAATGGGTCTGCTTATGGTTCTTTGGATGAAATGCTTGTGGGTTTAATTACTGGCCTACTTGCCACCAAATAATTTTAGAAATACGTCTTTCCATTGGACCAGGACTGGAAAACTCCACCTCAATTTAAGAGTCCTGGTCAAAATCCCCAGGGATAGCACCAGTGACCTTCCCCTTGACAAAGTGATGAAGGAGAGAAGTCACCATTAATAGCAGGATCTACCCACAGGTGGTTATGTCTGAGACAGGAGAGAATTCCAGAGATGCTGCCACATGGTTCAGGCGAAAACAGAGAACTTATATACCAGTAGCTGATTATATATCATACTCCCGAGACCCACTGTGAGGATCCCAGAAAAGATCTATGCTGAGTAATGGAAGAGACTTGGAATCATGTGATACAAGCACCGTTTTAATTGCATAGACTTATGCACAAATCATGTAACTTAATCCACCTAAATTTCATTAATCTAGTACTTTTTCTGGTGGAATCAGATGTGTGGGATTTAGGTGATCCCAGATTTAAATGCTAAACTTCATTTGTTAGCTAATCGAGTCACTTAGTAAGTTTCCATTTCCTCTTTTAAAGAGTACCAGTCATATTTAATTCACCAGTCTGGGGAAGGTTAAACAAGATAAAGTGTGAGCGTAAATGCTTCCGATCTGACCAGCACATAGTAGGCCTTCAGGAAAGAAGATCTCAGTATTCTCATTTGTTCATTCTACTCAAGCTGCTTAGACCAAGATTTTTCCTCCTGGGAAATCTCATGTTGGTTCTTTTGAGAGCTGAACCTTGGCCAATAACCAGGAGCAAAGCCGTGTACTAATTTAGGGCCTAGTGCTCTAGAAAGACAAAAACCAACACACACACAAACCTTAACTCAAAGAGCCATTTCTCAATCACTTACGACCTTCTTTAACAAGGAAACAAATGTCCCCCAAACCACCCTTGCTTCACTGGTGTTTAGAAAGTCTCCACAGAATGCCTGGCAGCCACTCAAGACTCCTCAACACAAAAAGAAGTCTGGCTTATAAGGAAGATAAAGACATGGTCCCCAACTTTTCTCCACCCCTTTCCCTGCCCCCATTTCCAACACATCTCCGATATGGACATGGCTTCTCATCTACTATTTACATCTCATTTATTTATTTACTATTTGCACTTTCATTGTAATTATAGTTGGATTGTCCAGAAGCTCATCTCCCAATTTTCCTCCTGAAATTCTCGGTGGATCTGATATTTGATGGCACGAATTGAAAGCCTCTTTCCATCTGGCGGTTGCGTCTGACCACAGATGCTGTCGGTGCCTCCCTCAGTCCTAACAGCCCCTATTCTCCTGGGACTGTCTGGTTGCTCACAAGCACCCGTGTCCCCCTTCCTCACTCACGTGGCGAAAGAGAAATAGGGATCTCTACATTATGGACTTTGGATAAAAAAATGAAACCGCCCGACTTTCCAGAGTTCCACATCTATTCTTCACAGCAGAAATAGATTTCACAGAGGAAGCATAGCACACATATATGTCAATGCTCCATTCCAGGTTTTACAAACGAGGGTCCTGGGCATTTGGAGAAAGAGGTTTCTGGAGAGAGGTGCTACAGGAAAGAGATGAAAAACTATGTCTGCTGTCGTAGAAAGTAAGAAAAAAATGTCAGTTAAATGTAAAGGTGGATGCGAGCAGTAAAATTCAAACTTGCGTGTTTGTAGCAAAGTGAAAAGGGATGTTATTTTTTTTAAATTCTATTTTACTTAATAGTAAAAAAGCAGTATATTTATAAAGATTACACTACACTATTTTTGGAGCAGTGTCAGGTTTATAGAAAAACTGTGCAGAAACTATGGAGACTTCCCATAGGCATAGTGTCTTCCCGGTCCCCAGCTCCCCAACCACGTTATTCAACATCTGTTTTGTGACAATGGGTGATGCAATATCAATATGAATGGCAATATTATTATAGCTAAAGTCTGTGGTTTACATTTGAATTCACTCAATGTGGTACAAAATTCTCCAGTGTTGACAAATGCTTAATGCTATGAGTCCACCATTCTAGTGTCAGACAATAGTTCCACTTCCCAACCCGCCCTGTGTTCCACCCATTCCTCCCCTCTCCCATCTCTGAGACCCTGGAAACCACTGAGTTTTTGGACCTTTCCAAAATATCAGAAAGTTGAAATTATTCAGTCTGTGACTTTTTCAGATTGACCTTTTTTCACTTAGCAATATGCATGGAAGATTCTTCTGTGTCTATGTTAGTCTGGGTACTTTAGAGAAACAAATCCACAGAAACTCATGTATAAGAGAGAGTTTTATATAAAGGTTAAGTGCACATCAAGAAAACACCCCAACCCTGTGCGGCCCAAACCCACAAGTCCAACATTAACCCATATGTCCAACACCAATCCACAAAAGTCCTCCTCCATCTCACAAAACAGACACAATGATGCCGACTGCAGGAAAAAAGCCGAATCAGTGAACATTTTGTAAGCATCTCAACGCTGGCAGGAGTCACCACACAGGTTCTCCAGCACCGAGGGCTGCATTGGGGTAGGTCCATGTGACTTCTCAGGGATGTCTTGCAGGAAGTGAGCCTTGCCAGCTGAAGCAGGGAACTGGCTAAGGCAGCTGCACCCTGGTCCGACCATCAGAAAGCAAGAGAACTGAGAACTAGAAAGGTGAGGCTCACTGAGTCATTTACCTCTCTGTCCTTCAATTAATCCCACATGTGTTTATCGGCCAGATTGGCACAATTAACTTTAACTATATCCGTCTTTTTAAGGCTAGATAACTGATTGGGATAACAGAGACTTATAGAAAATATCAATTAAGAAAATAAAACAGTAGAAAGAAGAGACAGGAAAATAATGAGCGACAACCGCTCATAATCCCCCTTCCCAGAGACAACACTGTCATGTGAAAGTTTTAAAACATGAGTTTATAGGCAGCTCTGCAGTCCCCATACTGTTTGTGGTCTGCCTATCTGCTTGCCCTCTCCAAGGCGTGAGCCAGGGCTCAGACCAGTCATGTCCTTACTAAAGTTTTGTACAGATGGCTGACTGGTTTTTCACATCACATCTGTTGTGGGAGAAAGAGGGGACTCTCTACTCCCCTAAAGAGTTACAGTCTCAGAAATTCACAACGACAATTCTGCCCGATTTTAAAGGGCCACTGTGAGTCAGCATCCACTCAATGACAGTGAGTCTTTGTTTTTGGTTGTGTAGCTTCTAAAGTATTGTTCTTATCTATGTGTGCATTTTTCCCTGTTAAGTAGTTTTAAATTCAATACAACAAATAGGCAGAGATTATTTTATTCAATAGTCAGAACGGTGGTTCCAATCTTTACTGTTCAATTGTGCCTAATTGAGCAAATATAGGACTGCAGCTCAATGGAAAGAAAACTCAGGTCCTCACAACTGGACCAAGAGGTAACACCATTTTAAATGGAGAAAGGTTGAAGTCGTCAAAGAATTTGTCTTGTTTGGCTCCACAGTCAATGCTTATGGAAGCAGAGTCAAGAGATTAAAAGACATATTGCATTAGATAAATCTGCTGCACATTCCCTCTTTAGAGTATTGAAAAGCAAGGATCTTACTTTGAGGACTAAGGTGTGCCTGACCCAAGCCATGGTATTTTCCATTTCCTCATATGCATGTCAAAGTTGGTCCTTGAATAAGGAAGATCAAAGAAGAATCAATGTATTTGAATTGTGGTGCTGGAGAAGAATATTAAAAGTTCCAAGGATGACTGATAAAAGGACAAACCTTGATACGATCAATGAAGACAAACGTGTGCATAAGCAAATGTGGTGAACAAATCTGATGGTGTCCAGCTATCAAAAGATATAGCATCTGGGGTCTTGGAGGCTCGAAGATAAACAAGTGGCCATCTAGTTCAGAAGCAACAAAGCCCACATGGAAGAAACACACCAGCCTGTGTGACCATGAACTGTCAAAGGGACCGGGTATCAAGCATCAAGGAACAAAAAATCATATCATTATAAATGTGTGAGTGCAGAGTGGAGACTCAAAGCCCATTGGTAATGGGTGAGTGCAGAGTGGAGACTCAAAGCCCATTGGCAACCAACCGGATGCCCCCTTAATGAAGGGTTGTGGGGAGGGGATACACCAGTCAGGGTGCAGGGTAGCAACGATGAAACATATAACTCCTCTAGTTCTTAAATGTTTCCTCCCCTCCGCCCACTATCATGATCCCAATTCTACCTTACAAATCTGGCTAGACCAGAGGATGTACATTGGTACAGATAGCAACTGGAAACACAGGGAATTCAGGACAGATGACTCCTCCAGGACCAGTGGTGAGAGTGGCGATGCCTGGAGGGTGGAGAGAATGTGGGGTAGAAAGGGGGAGCTGATTACAAGAATCTACGTATAGCCTCCTCCCTGGGGGATGGACAGCAGAGAAGAGGGCAGGGGGAGATGTCAGACAGTGTAATATATGATAAAATAATAACAATTTATGAATTATGAAGGGTTCATGAGGTAGGGAGGAGTGGGGAGGGAGGGGGAAATGAACAGCTGATATTAAAGGCTCAAGTAGAAGGCAAATGTTTTGAGAATTATGATGGCAACAAATGTACATATGCGTTTGACACAATGGATCTATGTATGTATAGTGATAAGCATTGTACGATCCTCCAATAAAATGATTTTTTAAAGAAAATAAATAAAAGGACAAACCTATCTATCTTGGAAGAAGTACAGCCAGAGTGCTCTCAGAGTTAATGATGGCAAGACTTCGGCTTATATACTTTGGATATATTATCAGGATAGACCAGTCCCTTGAGAAGGCCATCATGCTTGGTAAAGTGGAATGGCAGTGAAAAAGAGGCAGGCTTTCAACGAGATCGATTGGGACAATGGCTACAACAGCGGGCTTGGGTGTGGGAATGGTTGTGAGGAACTACGGGACCTTGCAGTGTTATACCCTGTAGTGCACAGGGTCGCTATGGGTCGGAATCGACTTGATGGCACCTCTAACAACAATAGTGCATTTGACCAACTAAGTAGTTCTGATGGCAAAGTGAGTTACACGTCAGGTGGCTAACTGCAAGGTCAGTAGTTCGAACCCACCAGCTGTTCTCAGTGAGAGAAGTATTAGGCTGTCTCCTCTGTAAGGATTCACAGCCTCAGAAACCCTAGGAAGGGCTTCTATCCTGTCCTGCTCGGTCAGTATGAGTAAGAATTGACTTGATGGCAGTTGGTTTTCCTACACTCTATGGTAGTGATTCGAGCTTACTCGTGTGGATCCATGGGACAAAGGGCTGGTGATCTGCTTTCATAAAGATTGCAGCTAAGAAAACGATGGAGCAGTTCTATTCTATAACATGATATTACTGTGAGTCCGAACTGATTTTGTGGCAATGAGTTTGAGGGGATTTGTTTGTTTGTTTGTTTGGTTGGTTGGTTGGTTGGTTGCTTGGCTAGTTGGTGGTTGCCTGACCTTTGGATTCCCTAGGTGGCACAAGTGGTTAATCACTGATCTATAGACTGAAAGGGTGGCAAGGTGAACTCATTCAACGGGCTCTTGGAAGAAAGGCTTTGGTGATCTGCCTTTGAAAGATGGCAATCATTGAAAACAATATAGAGCATGGTTCTGCCCCTGTATCACATGGTGTCACCAGGTATATTGGGTTGGGTTGTCTAGAGAAACAAAACCACTAAAATCCATCTGTATACAAAAAGGACTTTATATCAAGAAGGTATTCTATCCCCATGCAACTCAAGTCCATGGGTCCAGTGCTAGTGTCACATTCTCATAGCTGCTGACTGATGGTGCAGAAAGGTGAATCAGGAAGCAGGGAGATCTAGGTCAGTGGGTACAGAGTCCCATGGATCTAAGGTTGGTGGGAACATGCCAAGGGGCTCGCAGCTCCTAGGTGGGTGATCCACAAAGGGCCCTCTCTGGAGGCAGACACATACAATCCCAATAAGGAGGAAGGCTAAGGGTCAGAGAGCAAGACATTCCCAGTGTCTCTCATAAAAAGATCATACCCTGAAGGGACATCATCAGGCTTGTGACCTCATTGATAAATTGGAGTCTACTCCTACAGTTTCATGCAGATCCAAGTTCATATAAAATCAAACTGTCACAATAAGTGTGAAAAGAATCTATTCAGCAGGAACTGACTGTCTTTCAGAGTATGATCTATATTGAGTAATTCTATCAGTCATAAAATATTATCTAATTCAACTAATTTTTATTTTTTTGCAGGAAGAATCATGTGTATTTAAAGATAACAAATTAGTGCTTACCCCATTACTCCATGATCTAATCATAATACAATAAGGAATGTGTTCAATGCAGGTTATTGCAAGCATTTTCACAAGGCAAGGCAATCCATGAGTAAAATACAGTTTGCGTCATGGAATTGCAAACTATACTTCCAGAAAATAATTTTGTTCATTGTTTTAAGAGATGAAAAGGCTTATGATTCATTTAGTGGTTTGGGCTTGGTAGTATATTTTAGATTATATTGTAGGACAGTTTGAGCCCAGTGTTGCAGTTACTGGTTTATTTGGCTTTTTAATCATTTTGTTGGGACTCACACAAGTCTTATCACAATCCATTCATACAGCCATCATTGGGTCAAGCACATTTGTACATGTTGCCATCATCATTCTCAAAACATTTTCTTTCTACTTTAGCCCTTGCTATCAGCTCCTCATTTCACCCTCCCTCCCTTCTTTTCACCTTCCCTCCCTCACAAACCTGATTGGCAAGGCAAGTAGCTGTCTTCCAATTTTTCTGATATAGACAAATGCAGGCTTCTATCATTGAGTTTATTTGGTGAAACATCTCAATTGATATTCTATCAATTCCTAGCCTCGTTTTTCACCAATGCCTTCAGTGTAGTTTGCACTTCTTCCTTCAATATCATCAGCTTTTGATCATATGCTGCCTCCGGAAATGGTTGAGCATCAATTACTTTTGATTCATGACTGCATTTCTTCCATCTTTTGACACTTCCTGCATTTGTGCAATAGTTTCCCCATAGAATCTTCAATATTGCAACTCAAAATTTAAAACTGTTCTTTCATTCACTCAGCCTGAGAAATATTGAGTATGTTTTTCCTTTTATTTTCTAACTCCAGAGTTTTGCACATGGCAATAAAATGTTTACTCTTTCTTCTTCAGATGCCCTTTGATATCTTCTGTTCAGCTTTACATATGTCATTTTTCTTTCTTTCATTTTAACTTACTGACCTTCAAGATCAACTTTCAGGGTTTTTTTTTTACATCCATGTCTTTTCAGTGACGTTTTGCTTTCTTTATGCATGATACTCTTGCTGTGATCCCATGACTCGTCTGATTCTCCATCATCAGTAGTCAGTGTTTCAAATCTGTTGTTGATATAATCTCTAATTTCAGGTAAGATCTACTCAAAATTGTACTTTGGACTCACGGACTTGTACTCACTTTCTTAAGCTAAAACTTGACATTGCAGTGTATGCCTCAGTCAGCCTTAGACTTGTTCTGCATAGTAACATTGGAATAGTAGTTGTATAAACTGGACTTCCTTCTAGGTATATAAAAAGTATGACAGAAAGCATTTCACTCAAAGATAGATCTTTAAATGTTTCTTTGTGTGACAATGGGACACAATTCCTCTTGAGTTTGCCATTCCTGGCACATAAACCCTGTGATTGTCTCATTTCAGTGGTCAGCCCAACCCCTATCACTGCACAATTGCCTATAATTAGAATGTCTATGCATTCCTTTTCATGTTTGACAACTTCCAGTTCTGCTTGATTCATATTTTGTCCATGCCTTGTTTTGATTATGAATGAATGCTTATAGCTGTTTCTTCTCAGTTTGAGTAATCTTTTTTTTTTTTTTTGCATTTTAAAAGCAATTTAATCGTGGGGGGAAAGAAAAGAAAAAGTTCTGAAATTAACTGTGGTAATGATTGTACAATTCTTCTTGATATGATTTTTTAACTATTGAATTGTGATATATGGATTAAGTCCCAATAAAACTGTGTAAAAAAAAAACAGCATGACACAAGTCTCACCACCCCTGCCCCTAAGAATTCTATTTGCACTTCTTCCAATACATATTTGTTCTTTTGGCAGTCCATATTTTCAATATTCGTCTCCAGAAGCATAATTCAAATTCATCGAGTCTTCTTCAGCCGTCCTTATTCAATGTCCAACTTTCATGTGCATAGAAGATAGGTTTTGTGCAGATTTACCCAATGCAGTAGTATAGACTGTGGATCCAAGCAAAATGAAATCCTTGACAACTTCAATCTTTTCTTCATTTATCCAGTTGTGAGGATTTTGTTTGGGGGTTTCTTAAACATTGAGTTGTAGTCAACACTGAAGCCTGAAGTCCTTGACCTTCATCAGCAAATGCCTCAAGTCCTTCTCACTTTCAGCCAGCAGGTTTTGTCATCTGCATATTGTAGGTCATTAATAAGACTGCCTCTCCGATCCTGAGAGCACATTCTTCTTCATGTAGAACTTTTCTGATTATTTGCTCCACATACAGATAGAGTAAGTATAGTAAGAGGTTACACTCTTTCCTGATTTTACACCTTTGTTCTGTTCCCACGATTGCCTCATCTATATACAAGTTCCACATGAGCACAATGAAATGTTCTGGAACTCCCATTTTCCTCAAGGGTATCCATTGTTTGTTATGGTCAACAGTCAAATGCATTTGCACAGTCTATAATACACAAGTAAACATCTTTCTGGAATCCTCTGCTTTGAGCCAAGCTCCTTCTGACATCGGCAGTATCCCTTGTTCCACATCCTCTTCTGAAACCAGCCTGAACCTCTCTGGCAGCTAGCTCCCTGTCACTGTACTACGGCAACCGTTGTTGGATGATCTTGAGCAAAATTTTATTTGCATGTGATATTAATGCTATTATTCTGTAATTTGAGCACCCTATTGAGTCACTTTTCTCTGGAATGAGTACGTTTTTAACTAACGCTTTCAGTGCAGTGTGAACTTCTTCCTTCTTTCAGCTGGTCATATGCGACTTTTGTATTCTTCGAAGTATGGTCTGCTAAAAGACAAGCAGACCTTGATCAAAGTCATTTCTCAGTCGATATGCGCCATCTTGTAGAAAGCCCCGCTGGAGCCGCGAACCTCCACCGTCAGCTCCGCCATGTTGGAACCGCCAGTTTGAGTAATCTTTCAGCAGAAAATGATCATCGTGAAGTCTTACTCAACATTAAGCTTGTCTCTGCTGTGAGGAGGCAGCTCCTCTCTAGGATTTTCAGTGCCTTGCAACCTGAGACGCTTAGCTTCTAGAATTAATCAGACAGCGTTCCACTGCTATTCCATGAGGTTGCCACTGGCCAGTTATTTTCAGTAACAGATTTCCAGGTCTTTCCTCCAAGTCTGTGTGACTGGAAACTCCAATGGAATGTGTCTACTGTGGATGACCCTGCTGGTCCGTGAAATAATAACTGCATGGGGAAAAGCTTCCTGCCTCCCAACAACAGGAAAGCTACCGTAGTCTACCAAACTGACAGATGATTGGTTTAGCAGGAAATGGCCAGACCTTTTTTAACAAAGAACATAAAAGTAGATTTTTCTTAGGTACCTCTAGGTCGATTCTAACTGCCAAACTTTTGGTTAGAAGTCAAACATGCTAAGTCACCAAACATTCCACCTTGGCCACTGTTATTCCGCTCACTAACTTCAACTTCCTCTTTTGTAAAGTGGAACAATAACAGTCCCTTTCTCAGATAATTGTCCTGAAGGTTAAATGGTAAGTGCAAGTAGAATCGAGCATGGTACTTGGTGTCTGCTGTGTGTAATGCTAAATAGACATTAGTTAATATGACTGTTATTAATAATTTGTGCTAGACTTTCATACTGTCTCTCAGCATGTATTTGTTGTTGTCAGTTGCAGTTCACTTCATTGGGACTCAGCATTACCCCATGTGTGCAGAATAGATGTGTGTTCCTTAAGATTTTCTATGCCAGGACCTTTCAGGACCAAATGGCCAGATCTGCCTTCCAAGGTCACCTGTGAGTGGGTTTGAGCCACAAACCTATGGGCTAGTCAACAAGTTTCACTATCTGAGCCTTCAGAGACAAAACATATAAAATCCTGTTGTCCATACATCTCTTGAGCGAGTCTCCCCCCAAAACCAATGCTGATTCTGGGACCTGGTGACATAGTGATTACTCATTAGGGTGCTCACTGCATGGTCAGTGATTCGAAACCACCAGCCACTCCACAGGAGAAAGACAGGGCTTTCAATTCCCATAGTTACAGTCTCAGAAATTCACAGAAGCAGTTTTACCCTGTTGTATAACATCAAGATGAGTCAGCATCGACCCGATAGCACTGAGTCAATTCGAGGTAACATTTTTCCTGGTTAAAGTCCTCCTCGGCCTCAGAGACCCTTGACCATATTCCATATAGTTTCCCCCTTAAATAGTAAAGCATATGATGTACACAAATTTTCGAAAGTATGGTCTTGGCTTATCATTTATATTAATGAATGGCTTTTATTCCTCAGGTCAGCTTCTTGAAGCTGCTGAGCATTATGAAGCATTCCATCAACTGACGCAAGGACGGATATGGAAGGATGAGACAGGCCGCTTTCTCAACTTGTTGGCCTGTGAGAGCCTCCTGAGGACTTACAGATTACTCGCAGACAAAATGCTCGAAAATGGAGACTACAAACAGGCCATCAAAATTCTAATAAAAGCTTCTGAAATAGCCAAAGAAGGTAGGTGAAAAAGCACCCGCTCACATTGCTTTCTTTACTGGGCGGACACTGGCTCTCCCCGGAGTCAAGTAGAGATCAAGAGTTTGGGTGATTATTGCCTATGAAACGCAAAGACAAATGCCATCAATAATACTTTCAAATTTCCCTGTAAAACAGAGGGGCCTTCATGCTGACAACAAGAAATCCATTAGATCCTTGACAGCTTTATCTTCAAACTTGCAATCTTCCGGGAGCAGTGTTGGAAAACCGCGAATCCATAATGAGAAGTTTAAGGTCATTTACGAAAGTTAAGGGAGGGAGCTTAGGGGTACTTTTTTTTTTTTTTAAGCTGTTTTGTTTCTTTCATACAATCTGAAAGACCTTCCAGCGTCGGTAAATTCATTGTTGTCAGGTAGTAAATATTTAGTTAGGAGTAACAGGAAGATAAAAACCAAAAACGCATCCCTGTTGAGTCAACTCCGACGCATGGTGACCCTAAAAAGACAGAGAAACCCCCAAAGAGTTTCCATAGCGATAATATTTATAATCTCAATGGCAGCAGACTGCTGCATCTTCTTCGCTCAGAGTGGCTGGTGGGTTCCAACTGCCAGCTTCTCAGTAAGCAGCTCCCTAAAGAAGATGCCCACGTGCTTAACCACTGCATCACCAGGGCTCCTAAGAGGACACTGTGAAAGTAGGACTGTCCCGTCTTTTAGACCCTTACCTCTCAACGTGTGATTTTGGGATCAGTAATGACACATCACCAGTCGGCTTATGAGAAAAGCAGACTCTCAAGCCTTCTGAATCAGCATGTTAAGATGATCCCCGGTGATTCATATGTACATGAATCACAGCAAAGGTACTTTGTGATAGCTCATCTTCCCCTTCCCCTGTCATATCATGGTGTGTGTATAAAATATCAAGAAAATGTGTAGGGGATACTTCTATAAACTTCTCATGTTTGAAATGGAAGGATATTTTATTATCAGACAGTAATATATTAATAGAGCTGCCTTTTCAGAGAAGAGGAGATACAAGCTATGCTCTTGGACCACAGTTCATTAGCTCATGGATACATTTAATAGATTGACTTAATATTTAATTACCTAAATGAAATTGGGTTACTTAAAGTAAATCAAGCTTCCCTTAATGTACTAGTGTGATTTTATCTTACTAAAAGAGTAGACATAAACATATTTTCTTCTTGTTACTTCTTTTAATAAAATCGGTTGGACTACTCATAGGGTAGCACTCTTATTGAAAAATGTATCGCATTAAATAAGCTGCTTTGAAATGGATGGTAATTTCATATCTTATCCAAAGGGATAAACACTGATATCAACAGTTAGCTCTTAGACTGTTTTCTCCAAGGAACTTTGGTCACAGGGTTAACTACACAGAAGTTCTATGTAAAATAAGGTACCAATCAGGAAAAGGCATTTCATTTTAGGTTCATGTTCGTTAAATTGTTCTGTAGGGTTACAATGAGTCCGAATCGACTCTATGGCAATGAGTTCTAATGTTATACACTCACTCCAGGTCTGCTCTTTTGCCAGACATTTCGGCAATGCTAAACGACAGATGATCTCGTAAGTCTCACGTTTAGGTATACAACTAAATGATTTTCTCTACATTATAACATTGTTCAATCACTGGCACTAATTCCAGAACATTTTCTTCATCCCCATTAGCAGTCATTCTCCATTCCTCCCTAACTCCACGCTCCGCATCTACTTAATCAACTTTCTGTCTATGTGGATTTGTCCATTTGGGGCAGTCCACTTAAATGGAACATGTGACCTTTGAAGACTGGCTCCTTTCCCTCGGTCGAATGCCTTCGGTATGCGTCTCTGTCATAGCGTGCGGCAGTACTTCATTCCAAGCAATAGTTCATTGTTTTCTCATATGTTTTGTTTTTTTCCATATGTGTATTGGACACTTTAGTTGTTTCCACCACTGAGCTATTATAAATAACGCTACTACTCTAAGCATGTGTGTACATTGTTGTGCTTTGAGCACGTGTCTTTTCACTTACTGTGGGTATGTAGCTGGAAGGGGAACTACTGGCTTATATGGCAACTCTAGGAGCCATTGGCATGGTGC